>NW_022611178.1:0-37762 GCF_004382195.2 Drosophila sechellia
GGCAGCCAAGAAGGCTGGCAAGGCTCAGAAGAACATCACCAAGAACGAACAAGAAAAGAAACGCAAGAGGAAGGAGAGCTATGCCATCTACATTTACAAGGTTCTCAAGCAGGTCCATCCTGACACCGGAATTTCGTCGAAAGGCGATGAGCATAAGAACAGCTTGTAAATGATATTTTCGAGCGAATTGCTGCCGAAGCGTCCTGTCTAGCTCACTACAACAAGCGCTCGACCAATCACCCGTCGGGAAATCCAAACGGCTGTTCGCCTGCTTCTGCCTGGAGAGTTGGCCAAGCATGCTGTCAGTGAAGGGAACCAAGGCTGTTACCAAGTACACCAGCTCCAAATAATTGGCTCTGCGAATGCGGACAACAATCCAAAACGGCCCTTTTCAGGGCCACAATGGGTTATACCAAAGAAATGCATTTTTTCGATATACCAATCACCAATCATCGAAATGAATTTACCAATAAAACGTATCTACCCGAATATGGGTGATACTGTTCAAATAAATATCGGAAACGAAAACTGAATGCGGCCAATATGCAATGTAATTCCATAACGCAACGCAAGACATGAAGCGTTTTATTTTTTGCTGCGAACGTCAGCTAATAAATAAGTAGAACATTTTAATACACAAATACTATTTAAATTAAGTTTTTTTTCTCTTGCAACAGAACGTTGTACGCCTGAAAGGATTGTATAAAACAAATTTCAGATCTATAAATCAATAATCTAAAGTTTTGATTGCGAACATGTACCAAATACGTACTTTTTCACAATTTACTTTTTTGCAGCCGTAGTCTTCGCTTTCGGCTTCTTGGCGGTAGCAGAAACCGATGGCTTTCTTCACCGTCTTTTTGGGTCTTGCAGACACCGCTGGCTTTGCCTTTGGGGCTTTCGCTACTACAGCCTTTGGCTTCGATGCAGTCACTTTCGCCTTTGTTGCGGCGTTCTTCGACTTTACGATTCCAGTTTTCTTGGCATCCTTGCTTTTCCTTCTCGTTTTCTTATTTCGGCAGTCTTTTTGTAGCCACACCTTCTTAGCTTTGGGCTTTGTGTCAGCAGCCCAGAGGCAGTTTTTTTGGAGGAGACACCAATCTTTTTGAGGCTACCTTCTTGCTTTGAACTTTTTTCTCTGCAGACAAAACCTTCGACTTTGCCTCGGATCCTTGTCCTTCTTGGCGGAGGCCGACAGTTTGAAAGATCCAGATGCACCTTTTCCCTTTGTTTGGATAAGCTTTCCATTGACCACGGCCGATTTTAGGTACTTCTTGATGAACGGCGCTAACTTTTGGGCGTCGCCATTATAGGTGGCAGTGATATATTTTTTTATTGCAAGAAGTGATGAACCGCCACGTTCCTTTAAATTTTTAATAGAAGCGTCCACCATTTGCTGAGTTGCGGATGTGACGGCGTCGCAGTGGCTTTCTTAGCCTTTCCGGATCCAGATGCCTTTTTTTGGACCACTTCTTCTCAACTGTCGCTGGCGTGGCAGCCACTGGGGAAGCGGACGTTGCAACTGCAGAATCAGACATTTATTCACAGAGAACACTTTTTTTCTGTTAAAAACGGGCCGCGCGCTGCCTACCAATCTCCTTTGCTCTTATGAGAATCGAGGAGGAGAGCACTTTAACAATGCTACTGACATCAGTCGTTTACTATGTCGAAGTTGGCTTGAAGTATAAAACTTTTTTAATTTTTCAGTATTTAAAATCATTAATAAAAATAAGGTTTTAATTGTTCTAAACTTTGAAATAATTATTTCGTCACTTTACATTTTTAAAAGGATGTAATATGGATTTGGAGACTTTCAAATGTTGATTGAAGTTTTATATTTACATTTTTAACTGGACCAATTTATAACAAAACATCAAATTAAAATAAAATATTGCAAATATTTTACTAATTCTAATGTTTATTGAAATTGCAACGTTCATTCCTTAGAAAGACTTCTGAAAGAAGCGTATATTATTAATTAAGATACTATATTAGTTAATTTAAGTTCACATTAACCTACAGAAAAAGTTTCCTTTACGGCAGCATTCAGAAATAATTTTCTATCGTTAAAAATACAAATACTTTCTTAAATAATATAATATTAATATAATAAATAAAATTTTCTTGATTTATTAATGTGTTTGCTTAATTAGATCAGACCTTTCATGCATATTTTCAAATAATTTGTTCGGAAATCAATCGATTTCCTCGCCATATATGCATTAGCCTCGATGTAGTCAATAAATAAATCAAATAAAAATAAGAAGCAACAATTTTTTATTATCATTTGTTATGTAATAGATATTAAATTCCCCAACCAAATTAACCAATTTCCATGCTGAATTTTAGATAACTTTTATTTTTTACAGACGTTTGAATGGACAGTGTCAATTGTCGCGTACGACCTCTTCAATAATATTTCCAACTTAAGTTAACACATAGAAAAAAATATAAAACAGCTCATTTTATTTTATTATTTTCTGTTATTTTATAAATATTGCTCTCATCAATGTAATTTCATTATTTCCAAACTGTCTTTCGCGTAATTTAGATTTTTTTAGGTGTTTAAAGTTCAGCGTCCCTTGCCACGACACTTTTACTGCTAGTTTTACTGGACGTTAGCATCAAGAACAAATAAAAAATATTTATTATTGTAATAACCTCTTCTTGAATTTAATAATAAAAATAAGATTATTTTGATTCTTTCTCTGGCAGAATTACTATTTTTACGTATGATTGAAGATATTAATATAATAATAATAGAATATGAAATTTTGTTCTTATTTGTTTTTTATTTTATAAATAGTCGCAACAGAAAATTTTATCTCATTGAATCTAGTTTGTGGTCCTGAAAAGGACCGATTATAGAGTACTACACTGCAAGTTGATGCCCTGTCAGCTTAAGCACGCTCGCCGCGAATGCGTCGCGCTAACTGGATGTCTTTGGGCATAATGGTGACACGCTTGGCATGAATGGCACACAAGTTGGTATCTTCGAAGAGACCAACTAGGTAGGCTTCGCTTGCTTCCCGGCAGAGCCATAACCGCCGAGCTCTGGAATCGCAAGTCCGTCTTAAAGTCCTGAGCGATTTCACGCACCAGACGCTGGAAAGGCAGCTTGCGGATTAGAAGCTCGGTGCTTTTTGGTAGCGACGGATTTCACGCAAGGCCACTGTTCCAGGGCGATAGCGATGGGGCTTCTTCACACCTCCAGTGGCTGGAGCACTCTTTCGAGCGGCCTTTGTAGCCAGTTGTTTGCGTGGTGCTTTTCCACCAGTCGATTTGCGTGCAGTTTGCTTGGTACGAGCCATTTGGGTTTCACAAAATTTCACCTTCACTACTTCACGTTTAAAAACACAATAAACGATCAGAGCATTTGCTACCTACTTATATAGCAATCGTGGATGGTGAAAGAAAGAGAGAAAAACAGAGGCCATTTCATTTGACGACCGAAGAACGAAACGAACATATCGTTCGTACTCTCTCGGGTTTTTGTCGTTTTACCTATAAATAGGGGCACGCCGAAACGTTGAATTTAGTTCTTTAGTGACTTTCGTGCCGTGTGTGTGTATAATAGTATAAAACAGTGAAAAATGACTGGTCGTGGTAAAGGAGGCAAAGGCTTGGGAAAGGGTGGCGCCAAGCGTCATCGCAAAGTGCTGCGTGATAACATCCAAGGTATCACGAAGCCTGCTATCCGCCGTTTGGCTCGTCGAGGCGGTGTGAAGCGCATATCTGGACTCATATACGAGGAAACGCGTGGCGTTCTGAAGGTTTTCTTGGAGAACGTAATTCGTGATGCCGTCACCTACACCGAACACGCCAAGAGGAAGACTGTTACAGCCATGGATGTTGTCTACGCTCTGAAGAGGCAAGGCCGCACCCTCTACGGATTTGGCGGTTAAAAAAACTGTAAATTCTGTACCCCTATTAAGCAATCGGTCCTTTTCAGGACCACTATTTAGTTTTTTAAAAGGAGGAAGATTTTCAAAAAGTATTTAATTTTATTGGTTGGGACTTCAGAAATATGTAGATCGTAACTAAAAATAAATGTCGGTCGTTCGTACTCACTCTTTCAGACGGAATGTGTATTTCTAACATGGCCTTGAACAGACTGAAATGGTTTCAGACACCGCGTGTAAAGCATCACATCGTGGTGTGGGAGTATTTAAAGAAGTAAATTGTAGTTTATACCGCATATAGAAGAAAAACTGTACGACATGTCAATCTTTAAGTAGTTTTTCTTATGATTTACTATTTACAAAAAATTCCCAAGTGTAAAATTTTTCCAATTCTTTGGTAATAATTTGGTCGTCCTGAAAAGGACGGTTTGACGATTTTATGTACAAGTAGGTTTTTAGCTTAGCCTTTGAAACGTTTAGGCCTTCTTCTCGGTCTTCTTGGGCAACAGAACTTCCTGTATATTAGGCAACACGCCACCTTGTGCAATTGTGACGCCGGAGAGCAGCTTGTTTAACTCCTCGTCGTTTCGGATGGCCAGTTGCAGATGACGCGGAATAATTCTAGTCTTCTTGTTGTCACGAGCAGCATTGCCAGCCAACTCGAGAACCTCAGCGGCCAGATATTCCATTACGGCAGCTAGGTAAACTGGAGCGCCTGCACCAACACGCTCGGCGTAGTTGCCCTTTCGGAGCAGACGGTGAATACGGCCCACAGGGAATTGAAGACCGGCACGGTTCGAGCGGGACTTTGCCTTTCCCTTCACTTTGCCACCTTTTCCACGTCCAGACATTTTGCTTTGCGTTTATTTCACTTAGTTCACTTTACACACGGAACACGAATGCTCGTCGAACCCCAACAGCGGAATATTTATACTTTTCCGTTTGCCGGCGCGTTCAGTTAGGGGTGGGTGACTTAGACCTGAATTGCCGAAGCGTCTCGTCTAGCTCACTACAACAAGCGCTCGACCATCACCAGTAGGGAAATCCAAACGGCTGTTCGCCTGCTTCTGCCTGGAGAGTTGGCCAAGCATGCTGTCAGTGAGGGAACCAAGGCTGTTACCAAGTACACCAGCTCCAAATAATTGGCTCCTGCGAATGCGGACAACAATTCAAAACGGCCCTTTTCAGGGCCACAATGGGTTATACCAAAGAAATCCATTTTTCGATATACCAATCACCAATCATCGAAAATGAATTTACCAATAAAACGTATCTACCCGCAATATGAGTGATACTGTTCAAATAAATATCGGAAACGAAAACTGAATGCGGCCAATATGCAATGTAATTCAATAACGCAACGGAAGACATGAAGCGTTTTATTGTTGCTGCGAACGTCAGCTAATAAATAAGTAGAACATTTTAATACACAAATACTATTTAAATTAAAGT
This sequence comes from Drosophila sechellia, assembly GCF_004382195.2. Taxonomy (NCBI): domain Eukaryota; kingdom Metazoa; phylum Arthropoda; class Insecta; order Diptera; family Drosophilidae; genus Drosophila; species Drosophila sechellia. The sequence goes on from NW_022611178.1 coordinate 5,355, forward strand.
TTTTTTCTCTTGCAACAGAACGTTGTAGCCCTGAAAAGGACTTGTATAAACAAATTTCAGATCTATAAATCATAAATCTAAAGTTTTGATTGCGAACATGTACCAAATACTGTACTTTTTCACAATTTACTTTTTGGCAGCCGTAGTCTTCGCTTTCGGCTTCTTGGCGGTAGCAGAAACCGATGCTTTCTTCACCGTCTTTTTGGGTCTTGCAGACACCGCTGGCTTTGCCTTTGGGGCTTTCGCTACTACAGCCTTTGGCTTCGATGCAGTCACTTTCGCCTTTGTTGCGGCGTTCTTCGACTTTACGATTCCAGTTTTCTTGGCATCCTTGGCTTTTGCCTTCTCAGTTTTCTTATTTTCGGCAGTCTTTTTGGTAGCCACACCCTTCTTAGCTTTGGGCTTTGTGTCAGCAGCCCCAGAGGCAGTTTTTTTGGAGGAGACACCAATCTTTTTAGAGGCTACCTTCTTGCTTTGAACTTTTTTCTCTGCAGACAAAACCTTCGACTTTGCCTTCGGATCCTTGTCCTTCTTGGCGGAGGCCGACAGTTTGAAAGATCCAGATGCACCTTTTCCCTTTGTTTGGATAAGCTTTCCATTGACCACGGCCGATTTTAGGTACTTCTTGATGAATGGCGCTAACTTTTGGGCGTCGCATTTATAGGTGGCAGTGATATATTTTTTTATTGCAAGAAGTGATGAACCGCCACGTTCCTTTAAATTTTTAATAGAAGCGTCCACCATTTGCTGAGTTGGCGGATGTGACGGCGTCGCAGTGGCTTTCTTAGCCTTTCCGGATCCAGATGCCTTTTTTTGGACCACTTTCTTCTCAACTGTCGCTGGCGTGGCAGCCACTGGGGAAGCGGACGTTGCAACTGCAGAATCAGACATTTTATTCACAGAGAACACTTTTTTCTGTTAAAAACGGGCCGCGCGCTGCCTACCAACCTCCTTTGCTCTTATGAGAATCGAGGAGGAGAGCACTTTAACAATGCTACTGACATCAGTCGTTTACTATGTCGAAGTTGGCTTGAAGTATAAACTTTTTTTAATTTTTTAGTATTTAAAATCATTAATAAAAATAAGGTTTTAATTGTTCTAAACTTTTAAATAATTATTTCGTCACTTTACATTTTTAAAAGGATGTAATATGGATTTGGAGACTTTCAAATGTTGATTGAAGTTTTATATTTACATTTTTAACTGGACCAATTTATAACAAAACATCAATTAAAATAAGAAATATTGCAAATATTTTACTAATTCCTAATGTTTATTGAAATTGCAACGTTCATTCCTTAGAAAGACTTCTGAAAGAAGCGTATATTATTAATTAAGATACTATATTAGTTAATTTAAGTTCACATTAACCTACAGAAAAAGTTTCCTTTACGGTAGCATTCAGAAATAATTTTCTATCGTTAAAAATACAAATACTTTCTTAAATAATATAATATTAATATAATAAATAAAATTTTCTTGATTTATTAATGTGTTTGCTTAATTAGATCAGACCTTTCATGCATATTTTCAAATAATTTGTTCGGAAATCAATCGATTTCCTCGCCATATATGCATTAGCCTCGATGTAGTCAAATAAATAAATCAAATAAAAAATAAGAAGCAACAATTTTTTATTATCATTTGTTATGTAATAGATATTAAATTCCCCAACCAAATTAACCAATTTCCATGCTGAATTTTAGATAACTTTTATTTTTTACAGACGTTTGAATGGACAGTGTCAATTGTCGCGTACGACCTCTTCAATAATATTTCCAACTTAAGTTAACACATAGAAAAAAATATAAAACAGCTCATTTTATTTTATTATTTTCTGTTATTTTATAAATATTGCTCTCATCAATGTAATTTCATTATTTCCAAACTGTCTTTCGCGTAATTTAGATTTTTTTAGGTGTTTAAAGTTCAGCGTCCCTTGCCACGACACTTTTACTGCTAGTTTTACTGGACGTTAGCATCAAGAACAAATAAAAAATATTTATTATTGTAATAACCTCTTCTTGAATTTAATAATAAAAATAAGATTATTTTGATTCTTTCTCTGGCAGAATTACTATTTTTACGTATGATTGAAGATATTAATATAATAATAATAGAATATGAATTTTGTTCTTATTTGTTTTTATTTTATAAATAGTCGCAACAGAAAATTTTATCTCATTGAATCTAGTTTGTGGTCCTGAAAAGGACCGATTATAGAGTACTACACTGCAAGTTGATGCCCTGTCAGCTTAAGCACGCTCGCCGCGAATGCGTCGCGCTAACTGGATGTCTTTGGGCATAATGGTGACACGCTTGGCATGAATGGCACACAAGTTGGTATCTTCGAAGAGACCAACTAGGTAGGCTTCGCTAGCTTCCTGCAGAGCCATAACCGCCGAGCTCTGGAATCGCAAGTCCGTCTTAAAGTCCTGGGCGATTTCACGCACCAGACGCTGGAAAGGCAGCTTGCGGATTAGAAGCTCGGTGCTCTTTTGGTAGCGACGGATTTCACGCAAGGCCACTGTTCCAGGGCGATAGCGATGGGGCTTCTTCACACCTCCAGTGGCTGGAGCACTCTTGCGAGCGGCCTTTGTAGCCAGTTGTTTGCGTGGTGCTTTTCCACCAGTCGATTTGCGTGCAGTTTGCTTGGTACGAGCCATTTGGGTTTCACAAAATTTCACCTTCACTACTTCACGTTTAAAAACACAATAAACGATCAGAGCATTTGCTACCTACTTATATAGCAATCGTGGATGGTGAAAGAAAGAGAGAAAACAGAGGCCATTTCATTTGACGACCGAAGAACGAAACGAACATATCGTTCGTACTCTCTCGGGTTTTTGTCGTTTTACCTATAAATAGGGGCACGCCGAAACGTTGAATTTAGTTCTTTAGTGACTTTCGTGGTGTGTGTGTATAATAGTATAAAACAGTGAAAAATGACTGGTCGTGGTAAAGGAGGCAAAGGCTTGGGAAAGGGTGGCGCCAAGCGTCATCGCAAAGTGCTGCGTGATAACATCCAAGGTATCACGAAGCCTGCTATCCGCCGTTTGGCTCGTCGAGGCGGTGTGAAGCGCATATCTGGACTCATATACGAGGAAACGCGTGGCGTTCTAAAGGTTTTCTTGGAGAACGTAATTCGTGATGCCGTCACCTACACCGAACACGCCAAGAGGAAGACTGTTACAGCCATGGATGTTGTCTACGCTCTGAAGAGGCAAGGCCGCACCCTCTACGGATTTGGCGGTTAAAAAAACTGTAAATTCTGTACCCCTATTAAGCAATCGGTACTTTTCAGGACCACTATTTAGTTTTTAAAAGGAGGAAGATTTTCAAAAAGTATTTAATTTTATTGGTTGGGACTTCAGAAATATGTAGATCGTAACTAAAAATAAATGTCGGTCGTTCGTACTCTTTCAGACGGAATGTGTATTTCTAACATGGCCTTGAACAGACTGAAATGGTTTCAGACACCGCGTGTAAAGCATCACATCGTGGTGTGGGAGTATTTAAAGAAGCAAATTGTAGTTTATACCGCATATAGAAGAAAAACTGTACTACATGTCAATCTTTAAGTAGTTTTTCTTATGATTTACTATTTACAAAAAATTCCCAAGTGTAAAATTTTTCCAATTCTTTGGTAATAATTTGGTCGTCCTGAAAAGGACGGTTTGACGATTTTATGTACAAGTAGGTTTTTAGCTTAGCCTTTGAAACGTTTAGGCCTTCTTCTCGGTCTTCTTGGGCAACAGAACAGCCTGTATATTAGGCAACACGCCGCCTTGTGCAATTGTGACGCCGGAGAGCAGCTTGTTTAACTCCTCGTCGTTTCGGATGGCCAGTTGCAGATGACGCGGAATAATTCTAGTCTTCTTGTTGTCACGAGCAGCATTGCCAGCCAACTCGAGAACCTCAGCGGCCAGATATTCCATTACGGCAGCTAGGTAAACTGGAGCGCCTGCACCAACACGCTCGGCGTAGTTGCCCTTTCGGAGCAGACGGTGAATACGGCCCACAGGGAATTGAAGACCGGCACGGTTCGAGCGGGACTTTGCCTTTCCCTTCACTTTGCCACCTTTTCCACGTCCAGACATTTTGCTTTGCGTTTATTTCACTTAGTTCACTTTACACACGGAACACGAATGCTCGTCGAACCCCAACAGCGGAATATTTATACTTTTCCGTTTGCCGGCGCGTTCAGTTAGGGGTGGGTGACTTAGACCTGAATTGACTGCTCGAAAAAAAGTATAAAGGTGAACGCGTTCGGGCCCACATCACGATAAGTGAATTGTGTTTGTGAAAATATAAGTAACGTGAACAATGCCTCCGAAAACTAGTGGAAAGGCAGCCAAGAAGGCTGGCAAGGCTCAGAAGAACATCACCAAGAACGACAAGAAAAAGAAACGCAAGAGGAAGGAGAGCTATGCCATCTACATTTACAAGGTTCTCAAGCAGGTCCATCCTGACACCGGAATTTCGTCGAAGGCGATGAGCATAATGAACAGCTTTGTAAATGATATTTTCGAGCGAATTGCTGCCGAAGCGTCTCGTCTAGCTCACTACAACAAGCGCTCGACCATCACCAGTCGGGAAATCCAAACGGCTGTTCGCCTGCTTCTGCCTGGAGAGTTGGCCAAGCATGCTGTCAGTGAGGGAACCAAGGCTGTTACCAAGTACACCAGCTCCAAATAATTGGCTCCTGCGAATGCGGACCACAATTCAAAACGGCCCTTTTCAGGGCCACAATGGGTTATACCAAAGAAATCCATTTTTCGATATACCAATCACCAATCATCGAAAATGAATTTACCAATAAAACGTATCTACCCGCAATATGGGTGATACTGTTCAAATAAATATCGGAAACGAAAACTGAATGCGGCCAATATGCAATGTAATTCAATAACGCAACGGAAGACATGAAGCGTTTTATTGTTGCTGCGAACGTCAGCTAATAAATAAGTAGAACATTTTAATACACAAATACTATTTAAATTAAAGTTTTTTTCTCTTGCAACAGAACGTTGTAGCCCTGAAAAGGACTTGTATAAACAAATTTCAGATCTATAAATCATAAATCTAAAGTTTTGATTGCGAACATGTACCAAATACTGTACTTTTTCACAATTTACTTTTTGGCAGCCGTAGTCTTCGCTTTCGGCTTCTTGGCGGTAGCAGAAACCGATGCTTTCTTCACCGTCTTTTTGGGTCTTGCAGACACCGCTGGCTTTGCCTTTGGGGCTTTCGCTACTACAGCCTTTGGCTTCGATGCAGTCACTTTCGCCTTTGTTGCGGCGTTCTTCGACTTTACGATTCCAGTTTTCTTGGCATCCTTGGCTTTTGCCTTCTCAGTTTTCTTATTTTCGGCAGTCTTTTTGGTAGCCACACCCTTCTTAGCTTTGGGCTTTGTGTCAGCAGCCCCAGAGGCAGTTTTTTTGGAGGAGACACCAATCTTTTTAGAGGCTACCTTCTTGCTTTGAACTTTTTTCTCTGCAGACAAAACCTTCGACTTTGCCTTCGGATCCTTGTCCTTCTTGGCGGAGGCCGACAGTTTGAAAGATCCAGATGCACCTTTTCCCTTTGTTTGGATAAGCTTTCCATTGACCACGGCCGATTTTAGGTACTTCTTGATGAATGGCGCTAACTTTTGGGCGTCGCATTTATAGGTGGCAGTGATATATTTTTTTATTGCAAGAAGTGATGAACCGCCACGTTCCTTTAAATTTTTAATAGAAGCGTCCACCATTTGCTGAGGTGGCGGATGTGACGGCGTCGCAGTGGCTTTCTTAGCCTTTCCGGATCCAGATGCCTTTTTTTGGACCACTTTCTTCTCAACTGTCGCTGGCGTGGCAGCCACTGGGGAAGCGGACGTTGCAACTGCAGAATCAGACATTTTATTCACAGAGAACACTTTTTTCTGTTAAAAACGGGCCGCGCGCTGCCTACCAACCTCCTTTGCTCTTATGAGAATCGAGGAGGAGACTTTACTTACAATGCTACTGACATCAGTCGTTTACTATGTCGAAGTTGGCTTGAAGTATAAACTTTTTTTAATTTTTTAGTATTTAAAATCATTAATAAAAATAAGGTTTTAATTGTTCTAAACTTTTAAATAATTATTTCGTCACTTTACATTTTTAAAAGGATGTAATATGGATTTGGAGACTTTCAAATGTTGATTGAAGTTTTATATTTACATTTTTAACTGGACCAATTTATAACAAAACATCAATTAAAATAAGAAATATTGCAAATATTTTACTAATTCCTAATGTTTATTGAAATTGCAACGTTCATTCCTTAGAAAGACTTCTGAATTTTCTATCGTTAAAAATACAAATACTTTCTTAAATAATATAATATTAATATAATAAATAAAATTTTCTTGATTTATTAATGTGTTTGCTTAATTAGATCAGACCTTTCATGCATATTTTCAAATAATTTGTTCGGAAATCAATCGATTTCCTCGCCATATGCATATATGCCTCGATGTAGTCAAATAAATAAATCAAATAAAAAATAAGAAGCAACAATTTTTTATTATCATTTGTTATGTAATAGATATTAAATTCCCCAACCAAATTAACCAATTTCCATGCTGAATTTTAGATAACTTTTATTTTTTACAGACGTTTGAATGGACAGTGTCAATTGTCGCGTACGACCTCTTCAATAATATTTCCAACTTAAGTTAACACATAGAAAAAAATATAAAACAGCTCATTTTATTTTATTATTTTCTGTTATTTTATAAATATTGCTCTCATCAATGTAATTTCATTATTTCCAAACTGTCTTTCGCGTAATTTAGATTTTTTTAGGTGTTTAAAGTTCAGCGTCCCTTGCCACGACACTTTTACTGCTAGTTTTACTGGACGTTAGCATCAAGAACAAATAAAAAATATTTATTATTGTAATAACCTCTTCTTGAATTTAATAATAAAAATAAGATTATTTTGATTCTTTCTCTGGCAGAATTACTATTTTTACGTATGATTGAAGATATTAATATAATAATAATATAATATGAATTTTGTTCTTATTTGTTTTTATTTTATAAATAGTCGCAACAGAAAATTTTATCTCATTGAATCTAGTTTGTGGTCCTGAAAAGGACCGATTATAGAGTACTACACTGCAAGTTGATGCCCTGTCAGCTTAAGCACGCTAACTGGATGTCTTTGGGCATAATGGTGACACGCTTGGCATGAATGGCACACAAGTTGGTATCTTCGAAGAGACCAACTAGGTAGGCTTCGCTAGCTTCCTGCAGAGCCATAACCGCCGAGCTCTGGAATCGCAAGTCCGTCTTAAAGTCCTGAGCGATTTCACGCACCAGACGCTGGAAAGGCAGCTTGCGGATTAGAAGCTCGGTGCTTTTTGGTAGCGACGGATTTCACGCAAGGCCACTGTTCCAGGGCGATAGCGATGGGGCTTCTTCACACCTCCAGTGGCTGGAGCACTCTTTCGAGCGGCCTTTGTAGCCAGTTGTTTGCGTGGTGCTTTTCCACCAGTCGATTTGCGTGCAGTTTGCTTGGTACGAGCCATTTGGGTTTCACAAAATTTCACCTTCACTACTTCACGTTTAAAAACACAATAAACGATCAGAGCATTTGCTACCTACTTATATAGCAATCGTGGATGGTGAAAGAAAGAGAGAAAAACAGAGGCCATTTCATTTGACGACCGAAGAACGAAACGAACATATCGTTCGTACTCTCTCGGGTTTTTGTCGTTTTACCTATAAATAGGGGCACGCCGAAACGTTGAATTTAGTTCTTTAGTGACTTTCGTGCTGTGTGTGTGTATAATAGTATAAAACAGTGAAAAATGACTGGTCGTGGTAAAGGAGGCAAAGGCTTGGGAAAGGGTGGCGCCAAGCGTCATCGCAAAGTGCTGCGTGATAACATCCAAGGTATCACGAAGCCTGCTATCCGCCGTTTGGCTCGTCGAGGCGGTGTGAAGCGCATATCTGGACTCATATACGAGGAAACGCGTGGCGTTCTGAAGGTTTTCTTGGAGAACGTAATTCGTGATGCCGTCACCTACACCGAACACGCCAAGAGGAAGACTGTTACAGCCATGGATGTTGTCTACGCTCTGAAGAGGCAAGGCCGCACCCTCTACGGATTTGGCGGTTAAAAAAACTGTAAATTCTGTACCCCTATTAAGCAATCGGTCCTTTTCAGGACCACTATTTAGTTTTTAAAAGGAGGAAGATTTTCAAAAAGTATTTAATTTTATTGGTTGGGACTTCAGAAATATGTAGATCGTAACTTTTTTTTTTTTTGGAGTAACTAATTCTATTTATTAAGATTTCAAAAGGAATCGTTCAGTAATTCCTCTGAACTTAACCTAATGTGTGATAAAGATAAATGAGACCAAGTGGTATCTTAATTATAAAGTACAAAAGAAAATGTAATATGTTATGTTATCCTCCGGGTAAGGAGATCGCTGGGGTGTACCCTCTTCAGTCTTCGGAGAGAGATGGGATCAGCTAGGATAGTTGCTAGTCGGTTCGGGTGGGCCATAAGCCTGTCGGCATAACGGCTGCTGTGGAAATTAATCTGATCCCCAAGAAGGGTAACTTTCAGATCTCTTTCGATGACTATGTTCGTCACGTACCAGGGGAGCCCAGATGCGTGACGTGCAGCTCTTGACTGGACCACACGGAGCCTATTAAGCTGGGATTTGGCGGCAGTTCCCCACACCTGGATGGCATAACTCCACGTTGGAGCGAGAATGGCTTTGATTAAAAGAGCCTTAGAGCTCATTTGAAGTTTGCTGGAGTGGAAGAGCCAGTCGAGCTTTTTTAGCTTCGCCAGTGACTTTGATTTGACCGACGTGATGTGGGCCCCCCAGGTCAGTCTCCGATCTAGATGAACTCCTAGGTAGCAGTGCGATCTAGCATTGGTGATAGGGCTTCCATTGAAGGTCAGATCTGTGCAGGTTCCGGGTCGCAGGGAAAAAGTTACACAGGCTGACTTTGAGGAGTTAATGGCCACATTCCATTTGGCAGTCCATTTTTCGATTGCGTGCAGCCAATCCTGGACCGCGTTGGAGGCAGTTTGCAGTGAAGGATGAGACGCCAGCATGGCAGTGTCATCGGCGTAAGTGGCCAGGAGCAGCTGAGCCGGGGGGACTTCGGCGTTGTTTGCGGGAGATGGCATGTCAGCAGTGTACAGGGTGTATAGGAAGGGCCCAAGAACACTTCCCTGTGGAACTCCTGCATGAATCTCCTCCAGGCTGGATCGAGCATCACGCACTGCAACGTCGAACGTCCGATTAGAGATGAACGATCTCAGGATGGCATAGTAGGGAGCAGGAAGGAGAGTTTTCATCTTGTATAGAAGGCCCTCATGCCACACCTTGTCAAACGCTTGCTTCACGTCTAGAAAGACGCCGACCGTGTAGAGTTTGTGCTCGAAGCCATGCGTCACCTGGTTTACCAGTCGATGTATTTGTTCAGGGCAGCCGTGGGACTTCCTGAAACCAAATTGGTGTGGAGGTATATGGTTCACTACTTGCGGCAGTTCCATCAGGCGGGCTAAGAGTATTCTCTCAAAAATCTTAGAGAATGTTGATAGCAGGCTGATTGGGCGATATGCATCGATCTGCGTTGGCGGCTTTCCGGCTTTAGGTATCATAATGATACGTGCTCGCTTCCATTGCCTTGGAAAGTGCCCTAGCCTTAGCATGGCATTAAAAATTTTTACTAAGGCTAGGACTCCTTTGCGTGGCAGAGACTTCGCAGCACGGTTGTCGATGCTATCGTAACCAGGGGTTTTCTTGATGTGTAGCGCCTTCAGCTGCATCATGACTTCCTGCGGAGTGGTATGCCTAATGGGGCGAGCCGGTACAGTCGGAGCGTCCAGAAAATTATTGATTTCTACGCGGTTTGAGTCGTCTGTTAGGTTGAAGGGCAAGAAGGTGGAGGTCAGGTGCAAAGCAAATGCCCTCGCTTTTTCATCGTCCGTCTTGAGCCAGAGGCCACTTTGACTCAGGATGGGAGATTGAAACATCGGCTGCCTCTTGATATTTCTTGTGAGCCTCCATAACGAGAAGTTGCTGTTGTTATCTGGGCCAATACCCTCAAGCAGGGTATCCAGATTATCTCGTCGGGTCCTGGCTAGCAAACGATGCAGTCTGTTTGTGGTACTAGAGTATAGCTGCTTGATGTTCGGATCTCCTGTGGTGATATACCGTCTCCTGAGGCTCCTTTTGTGGGAGAGCAGCTCCCTAGCCTCCAAGCTCAAGATGGGAGCCCTCCTTGCGGTCGTGTGACGAGCTTGATGTGGGGGAGGTGTGGCCCTCCGTGCTGCTTCCGCGATTGTAGCTACGAGGTAATCTACATAAGCTTCCAGACTACTGCATGTGTCAATGGGGATGTTGAGATCAACTGTGGCCTCGATGTGCTCCTTGAAGGCCACAGTATTTGCAGTAGGTGACAGCATTTTAGTGACACCTTTGAAAAGCTGAGCGTCTTCATCCAGCACAAACAGCAGGGGGAGATGGTCAGACGACAGTTCTGTCAGGGTTTGCACGTTGATTTCTTGCTGTCTGAATCCTTTGGAGATCCCGAAATCAATTGCACTTGGAGTGACACTTGTTCGAAAGGGATAGCAAGTAGCTTCTCCAGTTGCAACAATGTCAATACCTTTGCCCGCCAGAGCGGAGAGCAGCACCCTGCCTCTAGTGCACATCCTGTAGTTTCCCCACCATCTGTGCTTTGCGTTCCAATCACCTGCCGCTAGGAACTTTGTGCCAAATTGAGAGATGATAAGCTCAACGTCAGCCTCCGTCCACCTGAGGTTAGGAGGGCAGTATACTGAGGCAATGTTAAAAGTACCCCTGCTTGCCGTCAGCTGGATAACTGCTGCCTGGATGTGATTTTCCGACAGGGTGGAGAAGAGTTGATGGGAGATGAGTGATCTAATAAGGATCGCCGCACCTCCGCGACGGCTGTCATCCGGGTGGTTGGCAGTGTGGAGGGTAAAGCCAGGAATTCTAAAAGTGGACCGGGAAACGAAGTGGGTTTCCGACAGCAGGAGGATGTCGATTTCGTGAAGCTCGATGAAGGCAAGGATCTCATTGGTCTTCGAGGAGGCCCCATTGGCATTCCAAGCTGCTATCTTAAGAGGACCCATTTTGAGCAGCAGAAGGGAAGGTGCGATTTTGCATGAGCAGTTGCATTAGTGTTTCAACTAGTGACAACATCCTGTCAAGCCTAGAAAACAGTTGTTCCAGCTTAGACTCAAGGTTGGCGCTTGCAGGGGGGACAGTAACGGCAGGCTTGGCGACGGGCTGACTTCCTCTGACTATACTAGCAAAGGAAGGCTTACCAGACATAAGGACTGGTGGACTGGGTTGGTGTACTCCGCTTGCAGGACCAGAAACAGAGGGTTCATTGACTTTCCGTTGATGTTTGCGGTTAGAAGCCTCTAGCAGGTATTTTTTGCAACCTTTAAAGTTTGCTGCATGGGGGCCGCCACAGTGAAAACAGAATCTGGCCTCGTCCTGTTCCAGCTTGCACTCTGCAGTGGGGTGATTTTCTCCGCATTCTCTGCATATATAGTGCCGAGAACAATATGCCTTGGTATGACCATAGCCTTGGCACCTGTGGCATTGAATCGGTTCCGATTGTTTACGGGGTTTCTCCCAAGTTACCCTGTGCCTACAGACAACCGGTATGCCCTTTACTTGATTGTTGTTCTCAGCTTTTTTGAGGTCAATGAACCTCATATTAAGAGGAAGAGAGGTAGCCTTGTTGCGCGGAGTATAAATCCGTACAACGTTATGTCCTTCGTTCTGGAGGGCTGCGATGATATCCACCGATGGGACTTCGTGGTGAATATTGCGCATGACAATCTTGTAGGGTCGGTCCTCCGGTAGCTGATGGTGATGGAAAAGGGATCCTTTGTCGAGAAAGTGACGGGCCACCAGCCTGTAGCTTTCTGGGGAGTTGCACTGAACAGCGCAATCTCCCGAATTCAGGGCCTTTATTGTATAGGAGTCTCCCACAAGAGCGTCCAGCTCGTCGCGAAATGATGTGAAGTTCACCACATTGGGAAACATCATTCTAGGTACCTTAGAGTGACGGCTTGATTTCGGGGCTGGTACAGTTTGGTGAGCACCTTTCAGCTGTTGTTTTTGTCCTGCTTTCCTTGCGGCACGGTTGAGGGCGGTATTCGAGGAGCATGGCTCGTCGTTGTCACTCGAAGATTCCACGCCCAGGACCATATCTTACTTGTCGCTAAGGGCTTGGAAGCGATTGGCAGTGATTTTAGCCGGCTTGTCAGACGCCACCTTTTTTACCATTTTAGGGGAGAGGACCGCACCTGCTCTCTTTATATTTCCTCTATTCCTAGATTTAAAGGAGACATCCTGCCAGCCGGAGGCAGATTGTGGCTTCGCAATTGAGCTGACAGATGCACTGTTGTGAGTTGTACTGGCAGTAGTAGAGCATACGTTGCCGCTCAAGGAGGAGGTGAATATGTACGCAGACGAGATAGTCGAGCTGGTGGTGGTCAGTGTGAAGGTCGAGCTGCAGTAGGTATTAGAAATACTGGTAGTAGCGAAGGCTGGATCTTCACTCAGCCAGCTCTTTGTCAATTCCTTCCGAATCTCTTTAGGGCCAGCGCCAGCAATTAGCTTCATCGACTCATAATCGATAGATTTTTGCTGTGGATCGTTATCCATAATCAAAATCTGCCAGCTAAAAGCTTACAGTTCAAGCAGCAGAGTGTCTAAGACACAAGCGACCGCGTGGCCGCTGGGCAGCGGAGCCCCACTTCGTGCAAACAAATTCACGTTGAGTTCCACTACAATATCACAGATAGCTACTTAAGGGTCACTATTAACAATTTGTGCCACTATTTTGGATTTGATTTTAGTTTAAAAATTCACGAACAAAAAACTATAAACTCTGACCTACTGCTTGACCTTTCAGTTACATGAAATTTAATAGATCGTAACTAAAAATAAATGTCGGTCGTTCGTACTCTTTCAGACGGAATGTGTATTTCTAACATGGCCTTGAACAGACTGAAATGGTTTCAGACACCGCGTGTAAAGCATCACATCGTGGTGTGGGAGTATTTAAAGAAGCAAATTGTAGTTTATACCGCATATAGAAGAAAAACTGTACTACATGTCAATCTTTAAGTAGTTTTTCTTATGATTTACTATTTACAAAAAATTCCCAAGTGTAAAATTTTTCCAATTCTTTGGTAATAATTTGGTCGTCCTGAAAAGGACGGTTTGACGATTTTATGTACAAGTAGGTTTTTAGCTTAGCCTTTGAAACGTTTAGGCCTTCTTCTCGGTCTTCTTGGGCAACAGAACAGCCTGTATATTAGGCAACACGCCACCTTGTGCAATTGTGACGCCGGAGAGCAGCTTGTTTAACTCCTCGTCGTTTCGGATGGCCAGTTGCAGATGACGCGGAATAATTCTACTCTTCTTGTTGTCACGAGCAGCATTGCCAGCCAACTCGAGAACCTCAGCGGCCAGATATTCCATTACGGCAGCTAGGTAAACTGGAGCGCCTGCACCAACACGCTCGGCGTAGTTGCCCTTTCGGAGCAGACGGTGAATACGGCCCACAGGGAATTGAAGACCGGCACGGTTCGAGCGGGACTTTGCCTTTCCCTTCACTTTGCCACCTTTTCCACGTCCAGACATTTTGCTTTGCGTTTATTTCACTTAGTTCACTTTACACACGGAACACGAATGCTCGTCGAACCCCAACAGCGGAATATTTATACTTTTCCGTTTGCCGGCGCGTTCAGTTAGGGGTGGGTGACTTAGACCTGAATTGACTGCTCGAAAAAAAGTATAAAGGTGAACGCGTTCGGGCCCACATCACGATAAGTGAATTGTGTTTGTGAAAATATAAGTAACGAGAACAATGCCTCCGAAAACTAGTGGAAAGGCAGCCAAGAAGGCTGGCAAGGCTCAGAAGAACATCACCAAGAACGACAAGAAAAAGAAACGCAAGAGGAAGGAGAGCTATGCCATCTACATTTACAAGGTTCTCAAGCAGGTCCATCCTGACACCGGAATTTCGTCGAAGGCGATGAGCATAATGAACAGCTTTGTAAATGATATTTTCGAGCGAATTGCTGCCGAAGCGTCTCGTCTAGCTCACTACAACAAGCGCTCGACCATCACCAGTCGGGAAATCCAAACGGCTGTTCGCCTGCTTCTGCCTGGAGAGTTGGCCAAGCATGCTGTCAGTGAGGGAACCAAGGCTGTTACCAAGTACACCAGCTCCAAATAATTGGCTCCTGCGAGTGCGGACAACAATCCAAAACGGCCCTTTTCAGGGCCACAATGGGTTATACCAAAGAAATGCATTTTTCGATATACCAATCACCAATCATCGAAAATGAATTTACCAATAAAACGTATCTACCCGCAATATGGGTGATACTGTTCAAATAAATATCGGAAACGAAAACTGAATGCGGCCAATATGCAATGTAATTCAATAACGCAACGCAAGACATGAAGCGTTTTATTGTTGCTGCGAACGTCAGCTAATAAATAAGTAGAACATTTTAATACACAAATACTATTTAAATTAAAGTTTTTTTCTCTTGCAACAGAACGTTGTAGCCCTGAAAAGGACTTGTATAAACAAATTTCAGATCTATAAATCATAAATCTAAAGTTTTGATTGCGAACATGTACCAAATACTGTACTTTTTCACAATTTACTTTTTGGCAGCCGTAGTCTTCGCTTTCGGCTTCTTGGCGGTAGCAGAAACCGATGCTTTCTTCACCGTCTTTTTGGGTCTTGCAGACACCGCTGGCTTTGCCTTTGGGGCTTTCGCTACTACAGCCTTTGGCTTCGATGCAGTCACTTTCGCCTTTGTTGCGGCGTTCTTCGACTTTACGATTCCAGTTTTCTTGGCATCCTTGGCTTTTGCCTTCTCAGTTTTCTTATTTTCGGCAGTCTTTTTGGTAGCCACACCCTTCTTAGCTTTGGGCTTTGTGTCAGCAGCCCCAGAGGCAGTTTTTTTGGAGGAGACACCAATCTTTTTAGAGGCTACCTTCTTGCTTTGAACTTTTTTCTCTGCAGACAAAACCTTCGACTTTGCCTTCGGATCCTTGTCCTTCTTGGCGGAGGCCGACAGTTTGAAAGATCCAGATGCACCTTTTCCCTTTGTTTGGATAAGCTTTCCATTGACCACGGCCGATTTTAGGTACTTCTTGATGAATGGCGCTAACTTTTGGGCGTCGCATTTATAGGTGGCAGTGATATATTTTTTTATTGCAAGAAGTGATGAACCGCCACGTTCCTTTAAATTTTTAATAGAAGCGTCCACCATTTGCTGAGTTGGCGGATGTGACGGCGTCGCAGTGGCTTTCTTAGCCTTTCCGGATCCAGATGCCTTTTTTTGGACCACTTTCTTCTCAACTGTCGCTGGCGTGGCAGCCACTGGGGAAGCGGACGTTGCAACTGCAGAATCAGACATTTTATTCACAGAGAACACTTTTTTCTGTTAAAAACGGGCCGCGCGCTGCCTACCAACCTCCTTTGCTCTTATGAGAATCGAGGAGGAGAGCACTTTAACAATGCTACTGACATCAGTCGTTTACTATGTCGAAGTTGGCTTGAAGTATAAACTTTTTTTAATTTTTTAGTATTTAAAATCATTAATAAAAATAAGGTTTTAATTGTTCTAAACTTTTAAATAATTATTTCGTCACTTTACATTTTTAAAAGGATGTAATATGGATTTGGAGACTTTCAAATGTTGATTGAAGTTTTATATTTACATTTTTAACTGGACCAATTTATAACAAAACATCAATTAAAATAAGAAATATTGCAAATATTTTACTAATTCCTAATGTTTATTGAAATTGCAACGTTCATTCCTTAGAAAGACTTCTGAAAGAAGCGTATATTATTAATTAAGATACTATATTAGTTAATTTAAGTTCACATTAACCTACAGAAAAAGTTTCCTTTACGGTAGCATTCAGAAATAATTTTCTATCGTTAAAAATACAAATACTTTCTTAAATAATATAATATTAATATAATAAATAAAATTTTCTTGATTTATTAATGTGTTTGCTTAATTAGATCAGACCTTTCATGCATATTTTCAAATAATTTGTTCGGAAATCAATCGATTTCCTCGCCATATATGCATTAGCCTCGATGTAGTCAAATAAATAAATCAAATAAAAAATAAGAAGCAACAATTTTTTATTATCATTTGTTATGTAATAGATATTAAATTCCCCAACCAAATTAACCAATTTCCATGCTGAATTTTAGATAACTTTTATTTTTTACAGACGTTTGAATGGACAGTGTCAATTGTCGCGTACGACCTCTTCAATAATATTTCCAACTTAAGTTAACACATAGAAAAAAATATAAAACAGCTCATTTTATTTTATTATTTTCTGTTATTTTATAAATATTGCTCTCATCAATGTAATTTCATTATTTCCAAACTGTCTTTCGCGTAATTTAGATTTTTTTAGGTGTTTAAAGTTCAGCGTCCCTTGCCACGACACTTTTACTGCTAGTTTTACTGGACGTTAGCATCAAGAACAAATAAAAAATATTTATTATTGTAATAACCTCTTCTTGAATTTAATAATAAAAATAAGATTATTTTGATTCTTTCTCTGGCAGAATTACTATTTTTACGTATGATTGAAGATATTAATATAATAATAATAGAATATGAATTTTGTTCTTATTTGTTTTTATTTTATAAATAGTCGCAACAGAAAATTTTATCTCATTGAATCTAGTTTGTGGTCCTGAAAAGGACCGATTATAGAGTACTACACTGCAAGTTGATGCCCTGTCAGCTTAAGCACGCTCGCCGCGAATGCGTCGCGCTAACTGGATGTCTTTGGGCATAATGGTGACACGCTTGGCATGAATGGCACACAAGTTGGTATCTTCGAAGAGACCAACTAGGTAGGCTTCGCTAGCTTCCTGCAGAGCCATAACCGCCGAGCTCTGGAATCGCAAGTCCGTCTTAAAGTCCTGGGCGATTTCACGCACCAGACGCTGGAAAGGCAGCTTGCGGATTAGAAGCTCGGTGCTCTTTTGGTAGCGACGGATTTCACGCAAGGCCACTGTTCCAGGGCGATAGCGATGGGGCTTCTTCACACCTCCAGTGGCTGGAGCACTCTTGCGAGCGGCCTTTGTAGCCAGTTGTTTGCGTGGTGCTTTTCCACCAGTCGATTTGCGTGCAGTTTGCTTGGTACGAGCCATTTGTGTTTCACAAAATTTCACCTTCACTACTTCACGTTTAAAAACACAATAAACGATCAGAGCATTTGCTACCTACTTATATAGCAATCGTGGATGGTGAAAGAGAGAGAGAAAAACAGAGGCCATTTCATTTGACGACCGAAGAACGAAACGAACATATCGTTCGTACTCTCTCGGGTTTTTGTCGTTTTACCTATAAATAGGGGCACGCCGAAACGTTGAATTTAGTTCTTTAGTGACTTTCGTGCTGTGTGTGTATAATAGTATAAAACAGTGAAAAATGACTGGTCGTGGTAAAGGAGGCAAAGGCTTGGGAAAGGGTGGCGCCAAGCGTCATCGCAAAGTGCTGCGTGATAACATCCAAGGTATCACGAAGCCTGCTATCCGCCGTTTGGCTCGTCGAGGCGGTGTGAAGCGCATATCTGGACTCATATACGAGGAAACGCGTGGCGTTCTGAAGGTTTTCTTGGAGAACGTAATTCGTGATGCCGTCACCTACACCGAACACGCCAAGAGGAAGACTGTTACAGCCATGGATGTTGTCTACGCTCTGAAGAGGCAAGGCCGCACCCTCTACGGATTTGGCGGTTAAAAAAACTGTAAATTCTGTACCCCTATTAAGCAATCGGTCCTTTTCAGGACCACTATTTAGTTTTTAAAAGGAGGAAGATTTTCAAAAAGTATTTAATTTTATTGGTTGGGACTTCAGAAATATGTAGATCGTAACTAAAAATAAATGTCGGTCGTTCGTACTCTTTCAGACGGAATGTGTATTTCTAACATGGCCTTGAACAGACTGAAATGGTTTCAGACACCGCGTGTAAAGCATCACATCGTGGTGTGGGAGTATTTAAAGAAGCAAATTGTAGTTTATACCGCATATAGAAGAAAAACTGTACTACATGTCAATCTTTAAGTAGTTTTTCTTATGATTTACTATTTACAAAAAATTCCCAAGTGTAAAATTTTTCCAATTCTTTGGTAATAATTTGGTCGTCCTGAAAAGGACGGTTTGACGATTTTATGTACAAGTAGGTTTTTAGCTTAGCCTTTGAAACGTTTAGGCCTTCTTCTCGGTCTTCTTGGGCAACAGAACAGCCTGTATATTAGGCAACACGCCACCTTGTGCAATTGTGACGCCGGAGAGCAGCTTGTTTAACTCCTCGTCGTTTCGGATGGCCAGTTGCAGATGACGCGGAATAATTCTAGTCTTCTTGTTGTCACGAGCAGCATTGCCAGCCAACTCGAGAACCTCAGCGGCCAGATATTCCATTACGGCAGCTAGGTAAACTGGAGCGCCTGCACCAACACGCTCGGCGTAGTTGCCCTTTCGGAGCAGACGGTGAATACGGCCCACAGGGAATTGAAGACCGGCACGGTTCGAGCGGGACTTTGCCTTTCCCTTCACTTTGCCACCTTTTCCACGTCCAGACATTTTGCTTTGCGTTTATTTCACTTAGTTCACTTTACACACGGAACACGAATGCTCGTCGAACCCCAACAGCGGAATATTTATACTTTTCCGTTTGCCGGCGCGTTCAGTTAGGGGTGGGTGACTTAGACCTGAATTGACTGCTCGAAAAAAAGTATAAAGGTGAACGCGTTCGGGCCCACATCACGATAAGTGAATTGTGTTTGTGAAAATATAAGTAACGAGAACAATGCCTCCGAAAACTAGTGGAAAGGCAGCCAAGAAGGCTGGCAAGGCTCAGAAGAACATCACCAAGAACGACAAGAAAAAGAAACGCAAGAGGAAGGAGAGCTATGCCATCTACATTTACAAGGTTCTCAAGCAGGTCCATCCTGACACCGGAATTTCGTCGAAGGCGATGAGCATAATGAACAGCTTTGTAAATGATATTTTCGAGCGAATTGCTGCCGAAGCGTCTCGTCTAGCTCACTACAACAAGCGCTCGACCATCACCAGTCGGGAAATCCAAACGGCTGTTCGCCTGCTTCTGCCTGGAGAGTTGGCCAAGCATGCTGTCAGTGAGGGAACCAAGGCTGTTACCAAGTACACCAGCTCCAAATAATTGGCTCCTGCGAGTGCGGACAACAATCCAAAACGGCCCTTTTCAGGGCCACAATGGGTTATACCAAAGAAATGCATTTTTCGATATACCAATCACCAATCATCGAAAATGAATTTACCAATAAAACGTATCTACCCGCAATATGGGTGATACTGTTCAAATAAATATCGGAAACGAAAACTGAATGCGGCCAATATGCAATGTAATTCAATAACGCAACGCAAGACATGAAGCGTTTTATTGTTGCTGCGAACGTCAGCTAATAAATAAGTAGAACATTTTAATACACAAATACTATTTAAATTAAAGTTTTTTTCTCTTGCAACAGAACGTTGTAGCCCTGAAAAGGACTTGTATAAACAAATTTCAGATCTATAAATCATAAATCTAAAGTTTTGATTGCGAACATGTACCAAATACTGTACTTTTTCACAATTTACTTTTTGGCAGCCGTAGTCTTCGCTTTCGGCTTCTTGGCGGTAGCAGAAACCGATGCTTTCTTCACCGTCTTTTTGGGTCTTGCAGACACCGCTGGCTTTGCCTTTGGGGCTTTCGCTACTACAGCCTTTGGCTTCGATGCAGTCACTTTCGCCTTTGTTGCGGCGTTCTTCGACTTTACGATTCCAGTTTTCTTGGCATCCTTGGCTTTTGCCTTCTCAGTTTTCTTATTTTCGGCAGTCTTTTTGGTAGCCACACCCTTCTTAGCTTTGGGCTTTGTGTCAGCAGCCCCAGAGGCAGTTTTTTTGGAGGAGACACCAATCTTTTTAGAGGCTACCTTCTTGCTTTGAACTTTTTTCTCTGCAGACAAAACCTTCGACTTTGCCTTCGGATCCTTGTCCTTCTTGGCGGAGGCCGACAGTTTGAAAGATCCAGATGCACCTTTTCCCTTTGTTTGGATAAGCTTTCCATTGACCACGGCCGATTTTAGGTACTTCTTGATGAATGGCGCTAACTTTTGGGCGTCGCATTTATAGGTGGCAGTGATATATTTTTTTATTGCAAGAAGTGATGAACCGCCACGTTCCTTTAAATTTTTAATAGAAGCGTCCACCATTTGCTGAGTTGGCGGATGTGACGGCGTCGCAGTGGCTTTCTTAGCCTTTCCGGGTCCAGATGCCTTTTTTTGGACCACTTTCTTCTCAACTGTCGCTGGCGTGGCAGCCACTGGGGAAGCGGACGTTGCAACTGCAGAATCAGACATTTTATTCACAGAGAACACTTTTTTCTGTTAAAAACGGGCCGCGCGCTGCCTACCAACCTCCTTTGCTCTTATGAGAATCGAGGAGGAGAGCACTTTAACAATGCTACTGACATCAGTCGTTTACTATGTCGAAGTTGGCTTGAAGTATAAACTTTTTTTAATTTTTTAGTATTTAAAATCATTAATAAAAATAAGGTTTTAATTGTTCTAAACTTTTAAATAATTATTTCGTCACTTTACATTTTTAAAAGGATGTAATATGGATTTGGAGACTTTCAAATGTTGATTGAAGTTTTATATTTACATTTTTAACTGGACCAATTTATAACAAAACATCAATTAAAATAAGAAATATTGCAAATATTTTACTAATTCCTAATGTTTATTGAAATTGCAACGTTCATTCCTTAGAAAGACTTCTGAAAGAAGCGTATATTATTAATTAAGATACTATATTAGTTAATTTAAGTTCACATTAACCTACAGAAAAAGTTTCCTTTACGGTAGCATTCAGAAATAATTTTCTATCGTTAAAAATACAAATACTTTCTTAAATAATATAATATTAATATAATAAATAAAATTTTCTTGATTTATTAATGTGTTTGCTTAATTAGATCAGACCTTTCATGCATATTTTCAAATAATTTGTTCGGAAATCAATCGATTTCCTCGCCATATATGCATTAGCCTCGATGTAGTCAAATAAATAAATCAAATAAAAAATAAGAAGCAACAATTTTTTATTATCATTTGTTATGTAATAGATATTAAATTCCCCAACCAAATTAACCAATTTCCATGCTGAATTTTAGATAACTTTTATTTTTTACAGACGTTTGAATGGACAGTGTCAATTGTCGCGTACGACCTCTTCAATAATATTTCCAACTTAAGTTAACACATAGAAAAAAATATAAAACAGCTCATTTTATTTTATTATTTTCTGTTATTTTATAAATATTGCTCTCATCAATGTAATTTCATTATTTCCAAACTGTCTTTCGCGTAATTTAGATTTTTTTAGGTGTTTAAAGTTCAGCGTCCCTTGCCACGACACTTTTACTGCTAGTTTTACTGGACGTTAGCATCAAGAACAAATAAAAAATATTTATTATTGTAATAACCTCTTCTTGAATTTAATAATAAAAATAAGATTATTTTGATTCTTTCTCTGGCAGAATTACTATTTTTACGTATGATTGAAGATATTAATATAATAATAATAGAATATGAATTTTGTTCTTATTTGTTTTTATTTTATAAATAGTCGCAACAGAAAATTTTATCTCATTGAATCTAGTTTGTGGTCCTGAAAAGGACCGATTATAGAGTACTACACTGCAAGTTGATGCCCTGTCAGCTTAAGCACGCTCGCCGCGAATGCGTCGCGCTAACTGGATGTCTTTGGGCATAATGGTGACACGCTTGGCATGAATGGCACACAAGTTGGTATCTTCGAAGAGACCAACTAGGTAGGCTTCGCTAGCTTCCTGCAGAGCCATAACCGCCGAGCTCTGGAATCGCAAGTCCGTCTTAAAGTCCTGGGCGATTTCACGCACCAGACGCTGGAAAGGCAGCTTGCGGATTAGAAGCTCGGTGCTCTTTTGGTAGCGACGGATTTCACGCAAGGCCACTGTTCCAGGGCGATAGCGATGGGGCTTCTTCACACCTCCAGTGGCTGGAGCACTCTTGCGAGCGGCCTTTGTAGCCAGTTGTTTGCGTGGTGCTTTTCCACCAGTCGATTTGCGTGCAGTTTGCTTGGTACGAGCCATTTGTGTTTCACAAGATTTCACCTTCACTACTTCACGTTTAAAAACACAATAAACGATCAGAGCATTTGCTACCTACTTATATAGCAATCGTGGATGGTGAAAGAGAGAGAGAAAAACAGAGGCCATTTCATTTGACGACCGAAGAACGAAACGAACATATCGTTCGTACTCTCTCGGGTTTTTGTCGTTTTACCTATAAATAGGGGCACGCCGAAACGTTGAATTTAGTTCTTTAGTGACTTTCGTGCTGTGTGTGTATAATAGTATAAAACAGTGAAAAATGACTGGTCGTGGTAAAGGAGGCAAAGGCTTGGGAAAGGGTGGCGCCAAGCGTCATCGCAAAGTGCTGCGTGATAACATCCAAGGTATCACGAAGCCTGCTATCCGCCGTTTGGCTCGTCGAGGCGGTGTGAAGCGCATATCTGGACTCATATACGAGGAAACGCGTGGCGTTCTAAAGGTTTTCTTGGAGAACGTAATTCGTGATGCCGTCACCTACACCGAACACGCCAAGAGGAAGACTGTTACAGCCATGGATGTTGTCTACGCTCTGAAGAGGCAAGGCCGCACCCTCTACGGATTTGGCGGTTAAAAAAACTGTAAATTCTGTACCCCTATTAAGCAATCGGTACTTTTCAGGACCACTATTTAGTTTTTAAAAGGAGGAAGATTTTCAAAAAGTATTTAATTTTATTGGTTGGGACTTCAGAAATATGTAGATCGTAACTAAAAATAAATGTCGGTCGTTCGTACTCTTTCAGACGGAATGTGTATTTCTAACATGGCCTTGAACAGACTGAAATGGTTTCAGACACCGCGTGTAAAGCATCACATCGTGGTGTGGGAGTATTTAAAGAAGCAAATTGTAGTTTATACCGCATATAGAAGAAAAACTGTACTACATGTCAATCTTTAAGTAGTTTTTCTTATGATTTACTATTTACAAAAAATTCCCAAGTGTAAAATTTTTCCAATTCTTTGGTAATAATTTGGTCGTCCTGAAAAGGACGGTTTGACGATTTTATGTACAAGTAGGTTTTTAGCTTAGCCTTTGAAACGTTTAGGCCTTCTTCTCGGTCTTCTTGGGCAACAGAACAGCCTGTATATTAGGCAACACGCCACCTTGTGCAATTGTGACGCCGGAGAGCAGCTTGTTTAACTCCTCGTCGTTTCGGATGGCCAGTTGCAGATGACGCGGAATAATTCTAGTCTTCTTGTTGTCACGAGCAGCATTGCCAGCCAACTCGAGAACCTCAGCGGCCAGATATTCCATTACGGCAGCTAGGTAAACTGGAGCGCCTGCACCAACACGCTCGGCGTAGTTGCCCTTTCGGAGCAGACGGTGAATACGGCCCACAGGGAATTGAAGACCGGCACGGTTCGAGCGGGACTTTGCCTTTCCCTTCACTTTGCCACCTTTTCCACGTCCAGACATTTTGCTTTGCGTTTATTTCACTTAGTTCACTTTACACACGGAACACGAATGCTCGTCGAACCCCAACAGCGGAATATTTATACTTTTCCGTTTGCCGGCGCGTTCAGTTAGGGGTGGGTGACTTAGACCTGAATTGACTGCTCGAAAAAAAGTATAAAGGTGAACGCGTTCGGGTCCACATCACGATAAGTGAATTGTGTTTGTGAAAATATAAGTAACGAGAACAATGCCTCCGAAAACTAGTGGAAAGGCAGCCAAGAAGGCTGGCAAGGCTCAGAAGAACATCACCAAGAACGACAAGAAAAAGAAACGCAAGAGGAAGGAGAGCTATGCCATCTACATTTACAAGGTTCTCAAGCAGGTCCATCCTGACACCGGAATTTCGTCGAAGGCGATGAGCATAATGAACAGCTTTGTAAATGATATTTTCGAGCGAATTGCTGCCGAAGCGTCTCGTCTAGCTCACTACAACAAGCGCTCGACCATCACCAGTCGGGAAATCCAAACGGCTGTTCGCCTGCTTCTGCCTGGAGAGTTGGCCAAGCATGCTGTCAGTGAGGGAACCAAGGCTGTTACCAAGTACACCAGCTCCAAATAATTGGCTCCTGCGAATGCGGACAACAATTCAAAACGGCCCTTTTCAGGGCCACAATGGGTTATACCAAAGAAATCCATTTTTCGATATACCAATCACCAATCATAGAAAATGAATTTACCAATAAAACGTATCTACCCGCAATATGGGGTGATACTGTTCAAATAAATATCGGAAACGAAAACTGAATGCGGCCAATATGCAATGTAATTCAATAACGCAACGCAAGACATGAAGCGTTTTATTGTTGCTGCGAACGTCAGCTAATAAATAAGTAGAACATTTTAATACACAAATACTATTTAAATTAAAGTTTTTTTCTCTTGCAACAGAACGTTGTAGCCCTGAAAAGGACTTGTATAAACAAATTTCAGATCTATAAATCATAAATCTAAAGTTTTGATTGCGAACATGTACCAAATACTGTACTTTTTCACAATTTACTTTTTGGCAGCCGTAGTCTTTGCTTTCGGCTTCTTGGCGGTAGCAGAAACCGATGCTTCGCCGTCTTTTTGGGTCTTGCAGACACCGCTGGCTTTGCCTTTGGGGCTTTCGCTACTACAGCCTTTGGCTCCGATGCAGTCACTTTCGCCTTTGTTGCGGCGTTCTTCGACTTTACGATTCCAGTTTTCTTGGCATCCTTGGCTTTTGCCTTCTCAGTTTTCTTATTTTCGGCAGTCTTTTTGGTAGCCACACCCTTCTTAGCTTTGGGCTTTGTGTCAGCAGCCCCAGAGGCAGTTTTTTTGGAGGAGACACCAATCTTTTTAGAGGCTACCTTCTTGCTTTGAACTTTTTTCTCTGCAGACAAAACCTTCGACTTTGCCTTCGGATCCTTGTCCTTCTTGGCGGAGGCCGACAGTTTGAAAGATCCAGATGCACCTTTTCCCTTTGTTTGGATAAGCTTTCCATTGACCACGGCCGATTTTAGGTACTTCTTGATGAATGGCGCTAACTTTTGGGCGTCGCATTTATAGGTGGCAGTGATATATTTTTTTATTGCAAGAAGTGATGACCCGCCACGTTCCTTTAAATTTTTAATAGAAGCGTCCACCATTTGCTGAGTTGGCGGATGTGACGGCGTCGCAGTGGCTTTCTTAGTCTTTCCGGATCCAGATGCCTTTTTTTGGACCACTTTCTTCTCAACTGTCGCTGGCGTGGCAGCCACTGGGGAAGCGGACGTTGCAACTGCAGAATCAGACATTTTATTCACAGAGAACACTTTTTTCTGTTAAAAAACGGCCCGCGCGCTGCCTACCAACCTCCTTTGCTCTTATGAGAATCGAGGAGGAGAGCACTTTAACAATGCTACTGACATCAGTCGTTTACTATGTCGAAGTTGGCTTGAAGTATAAACTTTTTTTAATTTTTTAGTATTTAAAATCATTAATAAAAATAAGGTTTTAATTGTTCTAAACTTTTAAATAATTATTTCGTCACTTTACATTTTTAAATGGATGTAATATGGATTTGGAGACTTTCAAATGTTGATTGAAGTTTTATATTTACATTTTTAACTGGACCAATTTATAACAAAACATCAATTAAAATAAGAAATATTGCAAATATTTTACTAATTCCTAATGTTTATTGAAATTGCAACGTTCATCCCTTAGAAAGACTTCTGAAAGAAGCGTATATTATTAATTAAGATACTATATTAGTTAATTTAAGTTCACATTAACCTACAGAAAAGTTTCCTTAACGGCAGCATTCAGAAATAATTTTCTATCGTTAAAAATACAAATACTTTCTTAAATAATATAATATTAATATAATAAATAAAATTTTCTTGAATTATTAATGTGTTTGCTTAATTAGATCAGACCTTTCATGCATATTTTCAAATAATTTGTTCGGAAATCAATCGATTTCCTCGCCATATATGCATTAGCCTCGATGTAGTCAAATAAATAAATCAAATAAAAAATAAGAAGCAACAATTTTTTATTATCCTTTGTTATGTAAAAGATATTAAATTCCCCAACCAAATTAACCAATTTCCATGCTGAATTTTAGATAACTTTTATTTTTTACAGACGTTTGAAGGGACAGTGTCAATTGTCGCGTACGACCTCTTCAATAATATTTCCAACTTAAGTTAACACATAGAAAAAAATATAAAACAGCTCATTTTATTTTATTATTTTCTGTTATTTTATAAATATTGCTCTCATCAATGTAATTTCATTATTTCCAAACTGTCTTTCGCGTAATTTCGATTTTTTTAGGTGTTTAAAGTTCAGCGTCCCTTGCCACGACACTTTTACTGCTAGTTTTACTGGACGTTAGCATCAAGAACAAATAAAAAATATTTATTATTGTAATAACCTCTTCTTGAATTTAATAATAAAAATAAGATTATTTTGATTCTTTTTCTGGCAGAATTACTATTTTTACGTATGATTGAAGATATTAATATAATAATAATAGAATATGAATTTTGTTCTTGTTTTTATTTTATAAATAGTCGCAACAGAAAATTTTATCTCATTGAATCTAGTTTGTGGTCCTGAAAAGGACCGATTATAGAGTACTACACTGCAAGTTGATGCCCTGTCAGCTTAAGCACGCTCGCCGCGAATGCGTCGCGCTAACTGGATGTCTTTGGGCATAATGGTGACACGCTTGGCATGAATGGCACACAAGTTGGTATCTTCCAAGAGACCAACTAGGTAGGCTTCGCTAGCTTCCTGCAGAGCCATAACCGCCGAGCTCTGGAATCGCAAGTCCGTCTTAAAGTCCTGAGCGATTTCACGCACCAGACGCTGGAAAGGCAGCTTGCGGATTAGAAGCTCGGTGCTCTTTTGGTAGCGACGGATTTCACGCAAGGCCACTGTTCCAGGGCGATAGCGATGGGGCTTCTTCACACCTCCAGTGGCTGGAGCACTCTTGCGAGCGGCCTTTGTAGCCAGTTGTTTGCGTGGTGCTTTTCCACCAGTCGATTTGCGTGCAGTTTGCTTGGTACGAGCCATTTGTGTTTCACAAAATTTCACCTTCACTACTTCACGTTTAAAAACACAATAAACGATCAGAGCATTTGCTACCTACTTATATAGCAATCGTGGATGGTGAAAGAGAGAGAGAAAAACAGAGGCCATTTCATTTGACGACCGAAGAACGAAACGAACATATCGTTCGTACTCTCTCGGGTTTTTGTCGTTTTACCTATAAATAGGGGCACGCCGAAACGTTGAATTTAGTTCTTTAGTGACTTTCGTGCTGTGTGTGTATAGTAGTATAGTATAAAACAGTGAAAAATGACTGGTCGTGGTAAAGGAGGCAAAGGCTTGGGAAAGGGTGGCGCCAAGCGTCATCGCAAAGTGCTGCGTGATAACATCCAAGGTATCACGAAGCCTGCTATCCGCCGTTTGGCTCGTCGAGGCGGTGTGAAGCGCATATCTGGACTCATATACGAGGAAACGCGTGGCGTTCTAAAGGTTTTCTTGGAGAACGTAATTCGTGATGCCGTCACTACACCGAACACGCCAAGAGGAAGACTGTTACAGCCATGGATGTTGTCTACGCTCTGAAGAGGCAAGGCCGCACCCTCTACGGATTTGGCGGTTAAAAAAACTGTAAATTCTGTACCCCTATTAAGCAATCGGTACTTTTCAGGACCACTATTTAGTTTTTAAAAGGAGGAAGATTTTCAAAAAGTATTTAATTTTATTGGTTGGGACTTCAGAAATATGTAGGTCGTAACTAAAAATAAATGTCGGTCGTTCGTACTCTTTCAGACGGAATGTGTATTTCTAACATGGCCTTGAACAGACTGAAGTGGTTTCAGACACCGCGTGTAAAGCATCACATCGTGGTGTGGGAGTATTTAAAGAAGCAAATTGTAGTTTATACCGCATATAGAAGAAAAACTGTACAACATGTCAATCTTTAAGTAGTTTTTCTTATGATTTACTATTTACAAAAAATTCCCAAGTGTAAAATTTTTCCAATTCTTTGGTAATAATTTGGTCGTCCTGAAAAGGACGGTTTGACGATTTTATGTACAAGTAGGTTTTTAGCTTAGCCTTTGAAACGTTTAGGCCTTCTTCTCGGTCTTCTTGGGCAACAGAACAGCCTGTATATTAGGCAACACGCCACCTTGTGCAATTGTGACGCCGGAGAGCAGCTTGTTTAACTCCTCGTCGTTTCGGATGGCCAGTTGCAGATGACGCGGAATAATTCTAGTCTTCTTGTTGTCACGAGCAGCATTGCCAGCCAACTCGAGAACCTCAGCGGCCAGATATTCCATTACGGCAGCTAGGTAAACTGGAGCGCCTGCACCAACACGCTCGGCGTAGTTGCCCTTTCGGAGCAGACGGTGAATACGGCCCACAGGGAATTGAAGACCGGCACGGTTCGAGCGGGACTTTGCCTTTCCCTTCACTTTGCCACCTTTTCCACGTCCAGACATTTTGCATTGCGTTTATTTCACTTAGTTCACTTTACACACGAACACGAATGCTCGTCGAACCCCGACAGCGGAATATTTATACTTTTCCGTTTGCCGGCGCGTTCAGTTAGGGGTGGGTGACTTAGACCTGAATTGACTGCTCGAAAAAAGTATAAAAGGTGAACGCGTTCGGGCCCACATCACGATAAGTGAATTGTGTTTGTGAAAATATAAGTAACGTGAACAATGCCTCCGAAAACTAGTGGAAAGGCAGCCAAGAAGGCTGGCAAGGCTCAGAAGAACATCACCAAGAACGACAAGAAAAGAAACGCAAGAGGAAGGAGAGTTATGCCATCTACATTTACAAGGTTCTCAAGCAGGTCCATCCTGACACCGGAATTTCGTCGAAGGCGATGAGCATAATGAACAGCTTTGTAAATGATATTTTCGAGCGAATTGCTGCCGAAGCGTCTCGTCTAGCTCACTACAACAAGCGCTCGACCATCACCAGTCGGAAATCCAAACGGCTGTTCGCCTGCTTCTGCCTGGAGAGTTGGCCAAGCATGCTGTCAGTGAGGGAACCAAGGCTGTTACCAAGTACACCAGCTCCAAATAATTGGCTCCTGCGAATGCGGACAACAATTCAAAACGGCCCTTTCAGGGCCACAATGGGTTATACCAAAGAAATCCATTTTTCGATATACCAATCACCAATCATCGAAAATGAATTTA
This sequence comes from Drosophila sechellia, assembly GCF_004382195.2. NCBI lineage: Eukaryota > Metazoa > Arthropoda > Insecta > Diptera > Drosophilidae > Drosophila > Drosophila sechellia. Next base: position 34,782 of record NW_022611178.1, read on the forward strand.
CCATAAAACGTATCTTATCTACCCGCAATATGGGGTGATACTGTTCAAATAAATATCGGAAACGAAAACTTAATGCGGCCATATGCAATGTAATTCAATAACGCAACGCAAGACATGAAGCGTTTTATTGTTGCTGCGAACGTCAGCTAATAAATAAGTAGAACATTTTAATACACAATACTATTTAAATTAAAGTTTTTTCTCTTGCAACAGAACGTTGTAGCCCTGAAAAGGACTTATATAAACAAATTTCAGATCTATAAATCATAAATCTAAAGTTTTGATTGCGAACATGTACCAAATACTGTACTTTTTCACAATTTACTTTTTGGCAGCCGTAGTCTTCGCTTTCGGCTTCTGGCGGTAGCAGAAACCGATGCTTTCTTCACCGTCTTTTTGGGTCTTGCAGACACCGCTGGGCTTTGCCTTTGGGGCTTTCGCTACTACAGCCTTTGGCTCGATGCAGTCACTTTCGCCTTTGTTGCGGCGTTCTTCGACTTTACGATTCCAGTTTTCTTGGCATCCTTGGCTTTTGCCTTCTCAGTTTTCTTATTTTCGGCAGTCTTTTTGGTAGCCACACCCTTCTTAGCTTGGGGCTTTGTGTCAGCAGCCCCAGAGGCAGTTTTTTTGGAGGAGACACCAATCTTTTTAGAGGCTACTTCTTGCTTTGAACTTTTTTCTCTGCAGACAAAACCTTCGACTTTGCCTTCGGATCCTGTCCTTCTTGGCGGAGGCCGACAGTTTGAAAGATCCAGATGCACCTTTTCCCTTTGTTTGGATAAGCTTTCCATTGACCACGGCCGATTTTAGGTACTTCTTGATGAATGGCGCTAACTTTTGGGCGTCGCATTTATAGGTGGCAGTGATATATTTTTTTATTGCAAGAAGTGATGAACCGCCACGTCCTTTAAATTTTTAATAGAAGCGTCCACCATTTGCTGAGTTGGCGGATGTGACGGCGTCGCAGTGGCTTTCTTAGCCTTTCCGGATCCAGATGCCTTTTTTTGGACCACTTTCTTCTCAACTGTCGCTGGCGTGGCAACCACTGGGGAAGCGGACGTTGCAACTGCAGAATCAGACATTTTATTCACAGAGAACACTTTTTTCTGTTAAAAACGGCCGCGCGCTGCCTACCAACCTCCTTTGCTCTTATGAGAATCGAGGAGGAGAGCACTTTAACAATGCTACTGACATCAGTCGTTTACTATGTCTAAGTTGGCTTGAAGTATAAACTTTTTTTAATTTTTTAGTATTTAAAATCATTAATAAAAATAAGGTTTTAATTGTTCTAAATTTTAAATAATTATTTCGTCACTTTACATTTTTAAAAGGATGTAATATGGATTTGGAGACTTTCAAATGTTGATTGAAGTTTTATATTTACATTTTTAACTGGACCAATTTATAACAAAACATCAATTAAAATAAGAAATATTGCAAATATTTTACTAATTCCTAATGTTTATTGAAATTGCAACGTTCATCCTTAGAAAGACTTCTGAAAGAAGCGTATATTATTAATTAAGATACTATATTAGTTAATTTAAGTTCACATTAACCTACAGAAAAAGTTTCCTTTACGGCAGCATTCAGAAATAATTTTCTATCGTTAAAAATACAAATACTTTCTTAAATAATATAATATTAATATAATAAATAAAATTTTCTTGAATTATTAATGTGTTTGCTTAATTAGATCAGACCTTTCATGCATATTTTCAAATAATTTGTTCGGAAATCAATCGATTTCCTCGCCATATATGCATTAGCCTCGATGTAGTCAAATAAATAAATCAAATAAAAAATAAGAAGCAACAATTTTTTATTATCCTTTGTTATGTAATAGATATTAAATTCCCCAACCAAATTAACCAATTTCCATGCTGAATTTTAGATAACTTTTATTTTTTCAGACGTTTGAAGGGACAGTGTCAATTGTCGCGTACGACCTCTTCAATAATATTTCCAACTTAAGTTAACACATAGAAAAAATATAAAACAGCTCATTTTATTTTATTATTTTCTGTTATTTTATAAATATTGCTCTCATCAATGTAATTTCATTATTTCCAAACTGTCTTTCGCGTAATTTAGATTTTTTTAGGTGTTTAAAGTTCAGCGTCCCTTGCCACGACACTTTTACTGCTAGTTTTACTGGACGTTAGCATCAAGAACAAATAAAAATATTTATTATTGTAATAACCTCTTCTTGAATTTAATAATAAAAAAAGATTATTTTGATTCTTTTCTGGCAGAATTACTATTTTTACGTATGATTGAAGATATTAATATAATAATAATAGAATATGAATTTTGTTCTTATTTGTTTTATTTTATAAATAGTCGCAACAGAAAATTTTATCTCATTGAATCTAGTTTGTGGTCCTGAAAAGGACCGATTATAGAGTACTACACTGCAAGTTGATGCCCTGTCAGCTTAAGCACGCTCGCCGCGAATGCGTCGCGCTAACTGGATGTCTTTGGGCATAATGGTGACACGCTTGGCATGAATGGCACACAAGTTGGTATCTTCGAAGAGACCAACTAGGTAGGCTTCGCTAGCTTCCTGCAGAGCCATAACCGCCGAGCTCTGGAATCGCAAGTCCGTCTTAAAGTCCTGAGCGATTTCACGCACCAGACGCTGGAAAGGCAGCTTGCGGATTAGAAGCTCGGTGCTCTTTTGGTAGCGACGGATTTCACGCAAGGCCACTGTTCCAGGGCGATAGCGATGGGGCTTCTTCACACCTCCAGTGGCTGGAGCACTCTTGCGAGCGGCCTTTGTAGCCAGTTGTTTGCGTGGTGCTTTTCCACCAGTCGATTTGCGTGCAGTTTGCTTGGTACGAGCCATTGTGGTTTCACAAAATTTCACCTTCACTACTTCACGTTTAAAAACACAATAAACGATCAGAGCATTTGCTACCTACTTATATAGCAATCGTGGATGGTGAAAGAGAGAGAGAAAAACAGAGGCCATTTCATTT
>NW_022611179.1:0-98052 GCF_004382195.2 Drosophila sechellia
GTTTAAGGCCATAAATAGCTTTATTAAGCTTACATACTGCATTCTCATCGCAATACCTGGCAACCCTCTTGGAACCTTCATGTAGATTTCATCTTATGGTTTTGGAAGAACCAACAAAAACCGAAAACTGGAAAGTCGTGCAACTGGTGCAAATGTCTCAACATAGTCAGTCAATATTCTTGTGTAAAACCTCGTGCTACTAGTCTTGCTTTATACTTTACTAAGTTTCCAAACTCATCTTGTTTAATACTAAAAACACATTTACAATCTACTATGTTTTTATTATTAGGCTTCTGCACCAAACTCCATCCAAACTGATCAAAAAGATCAGTCATCACGAAATTTCATCAAATGTATAGTTTAGGATTCCTTTATTTCTTTCACTGCGTCTGATTTCTTGCTCACTTTTGTTACCGTTTATTTCATCACCAGTTTCTATAACTGGATCGTTATTCTTTAGACATGTGGAATTTTCACTAAGTTGTATTTAGAATCAACTACTTCATCATTTTCCACATTGAAAAATCTGGCTCATACATTATTTTATTAGAAGAATCATCAATACTTTTTATTTTGAACCTTCGAGTCTTCTTCTTATTCAACTTTGACTTTAAGATGTTATTTTTGTCCACCACAACATCCCTAGCTGTCATAAATTTTCTAGGTTAACTAATTTTAAATTGATATGAGCCTCACTCTGGCGATAAAATCTTTAAATACAGAGAATACATCTGAATTTAATGTTAATAGATATGTCACACAGTAATGTGTAACGTAATATTTTTTATCATTAATAGTAGAGGGTGTGATTGGCCCACAGACTCGGAATCCTGCAAATCTGGATGCGAGGGAGAGGCCTAGCAACAGCGAAGACGGCTTGCGATGCAAAGTCAAGGGCGTTCAGGTTAAACGTATTTAATGACTAACGGTAAGTCCGCGCTGGACCTTCGACTCCAGCCGGCAAGGGCACGGAGGTCGAACGGTAACGGTGCGGACTCTGGATATGCACAGTGAACTAACGGTACATTATTTGGACCTGTACCCAAGCGGCCGTGCGAGAAAGGGGAAATAACGGGATCCCGCAGCCTATAAAGGGACGGCGCAAGTGAAGCTTGAGTCAGTCAGTAATAACAATAATAACTAGAACGCGCGTGGAAGGGAAACTGAGTCAGAACGTACGGAGATGGAGATCGTGAGTGAGAACGAGCGGAGAAGTTAGTGAAGAGCAAAATGTGGTAAGTGTCGGGCAGCAACATCCCGCATTACACGGAAGGACAAGCATGCATGTGGGAGTGGAGGAACAAGGACCTGGAAATTTAGAAGACGAATTAAATTATGTGGGGTGGCAGCTTTGTGAGATTTGTGGGACATAAAAATTGTCCTGCGTCTATTCTGAATCTGAGATCAAGACGTTCATACGGAACAGACGAACGGACGGACGACGGACATGGGCAGATCGACTCGGCTATTGACCCTGGTCCATTTCAATGCTATTTTGTGTCTGGGCGAATAAGCTATGGTTATCTATAAATATTATTGTGAAATACAATTATTTAATATTGTCAGACTATCATGAGATAAAATGGCACTTGGATGTTTTTCTTTTTATGTCTCTAAACTTAGTTAAATTTTATTAAATGATACATCATATCAACGAGTCCCAGTTCAGTCTGGTTGCTCTGGTATTCAGTTTTGCAAAAATTTCAACTAAAATTAATATTATTCATAAGAAATAATCAAATTATCACTAAACTTAGTTAAATTTTATTAATGATACATTATATCACGAGTCCCAGTTCAGTCTGGTTCCTCTGTAGTTTGATCTAAGAATATAATGCTTTAAATCATTCTGTAAGTCCAAGTCCACTCCTCAATGTAATGAATCTAGCAAATGGTAATGGCTTAGTTAGTATATCATCAAGTTGTAAATATTTGTTGTTGTTTAGATTGTATTAGTTTAAGAGTATTTTCAACTTGTTTTATTGAAAATTATATTTAATGTCTATTCTAGTTCTCTTATGGTTAGTTATTTGCAATATTAATACAACCTTCATTATCTTCATATATATCTTTTGGGCCTGTTAATTCTAGTTTAATTTTTACCAATAAAGACTTGAGCCATATGGCTTCTCTAACACCTTCAAATAAGGCCAGGCTTCGGTGGATGAAGCTGCAACAGATTTTGCTTCATTGTGCTCCATGAAATTAAAAAACTTTCAACTTTTTAAATAAATATCCAGTAGTACTATGTCTGTCTGTCTCCTTTCCTGCCCAGTCAGAATTAGCATATCCAATAAGAATATTACTAATTTTTAGAATTAGAATTTACTAACTTTTCTCAAATTTCAATCCAAATCAACAGTTCCTTTTAAATACCTAAAAACTCTTTTAAGACAAACCATAACTCCTTATTGTTGTTATTCGAATATCGACCTAAAATACTTATTTTTGTACTTAAGTCTGGGCGAGTACATAACATGATGTACATCAAACAACCAATCAAGTTTCTACATTGTACCTCACATGATTCTATAGACTGTAGAGCCTCATAGTTTAGTTTGCTTGGGAGAGGTGTATTAACTGCATTACAGTCTTCCATATTAAACTTTCTCAACACATTCTTTATATATGCCGATTGACTGAGACATATCTGACTTTTATTTCTATCAATTTTAATTCAGATAAAATATCTAACTTCTTTTAAATCAGTCATTTTAAATTTATTTAGAAGTTATGATTTAAATTTAGACATAGCTTCGGGTTTACTAGTGGCAATTATTACATAGTCCACATATAATAAAATATAGATATTATCTGAGAAATTTCACTTATCTAAAATACAATAAACTTTTAGATTTTCAAATCCAACATCTTTTAGCACATTTTCAAAAACTTCAAACCAGCATCTTGCAGCTTGTTTAGCTTATTAAGCTTACATACTGCATTCTCATCGCAATATGGCAACCCTCTTGGAACCTTCATTTCATCTTTCGGTTTTGAAAGAACCAACAAAAACCGAAAACTGTAAATTCGTGCAAACTGGTGCAAATGTCTCACATAGTCAGTCATATATTCTTGTGTAAAACCTCGTGCTACTAGTCTTGCTTTATACTTTACTAAGTTTCCAAACTCATCTTGTTTAATACTAAAACACATTTACAATCTACTATGTTTTTATTATTAGGCTTCTTTTATTTCATCACCAGTTTCTATAACTACCATAGATCGGCATTCTTTAGACATGTGGAATTTTCACTAAGTTGTACATTTATTCTAGAATCAACAGATTCATCATTTTCCATCATTGGAAAATTTGACTCTACATTATCTTTATTAGAAGAATCATCAATACTTTTAGGTTGAACCTTCGAGTCTTCTTCTTATTCAACTTTGACTTTAAGATGTTTATTTTGTCCACCAAAACATCCCTAGCTGTCATAAATTTTCTAGGTTAACTAATTTTAAATTGATATGAGCCTCAATCTTGCCGATAAAATCTTTAAATACAGAGAATACATCTGATTTATATGTTAATAGATATGTCACACAGTAATGTGTGTATTCATCAATAAAAACAACGTAATATTTTTTATTATCGAGTCCACAGACTCGGAATCCTGCAAATCTGGATGCGAGGGAGAGGCCTAGCAACAGCGAAGACGGCTGCGATGCAAAAGTCAAGGGCGTTCAGGTTAAACGGTATTTAATGAACTAACGGTACCGCGCTGGACCTTCGACTCCAGCCGGACAAGGGCACGGAGGTCGAACGGTAACGGTGCGGACTCTGGATATGCACAGTGAACTAACGGTACATTATTTGGACCTGTACACAAGCGGGCCGTGCGAGAAAGGGGAAATAACGGGATCTCCGCAGCCTATAAAGGGACGGCGCAAGTGAAGCTTGAGTCAGTCAGTAATAACAATAATAACTAGAACGCGCGTGGAAGGGAACACTGAGTCAGAACGTACGGAGATGGAGATCGTGAGTGAGAACGAGCGGAGAAGTTAGTGAAGAGCAAAATGTGGTAGTGTCGGGCAGCAACAGTCCCGCATTACACGGAAGGACAAGCAATGCATGTGGAGAGTGGAGGAACAAGGACCTGGAAATTTAGAAGACCAATTAAATTATGTGGGGTGGCAGCTTTGTGAGATTTGTGGGACACAAAAATTGCCCTGCGTCTATTCTGAATCTGAGATCAAGACGTTCATACGGACAGACGGACGGACGGACAGACGGACATGGGCAGATCGACTCGGCTATTGACCCTAGTCCATTTCAATGCTATTTTGTGTCTGGGCGAATAAGCTATGGTTATCTATAAATATTATTGTGAAATACAATTATTTAATATTGTCAGACTATCATGAGATAAAATGGCACTTGGTTGTTTTCTTTTTATGTCTCTAAACTTAGTTAAATTTTATTAAATGATACATCATATCACGAGTCCCAGTTCAGTCTGGTTGCTCTGGTATTCAGTTTTGCAAACAATTTCAACTAAAAATTAATATTATTCATAAGAAAATCAAAATTATCACTAAACTTAGTTAAAATTTTATTAAATGATACATTATATCACGAGTCCCAGTTCAGTCTGGTTCCTCTGTAGTTTGATCTAAGAATATAATGCTTTAAATCATTCTGTAAGTCCAAGTCCACTCCTCAATGTAATGAATCTTGCAAATGGTAATGGCTTAGTTAGTATATCATCAAGTTGTAAATATATTGTTGTTGTTTAAGCTTGTATAAGTTGTAAGTTTATTTTCAATTTGTTCTATTGTAAAATTATATTTAATGTCTATTCTAGTTCTCTTATGGCAAGTTATTTGCAATATTAATACAACCTTCATTATCTTCATATATATCTTTTGGACCTGTAATTCTATTTTAATTTTTACCAATAAAGACTTGAGCCATATGGCTTCTCTAACACCTTCAAAAAAGGCCATGTACTCTGCTACGGTGGATGAAGCTGCAACAGATTTTTGCTTCATTGTGCTCCATGAAATTAAACAACTTTCAAACTTTTAAATAAATATCCAGTAGTACTACGTCTGTCTGTCTCCTTTCCTGCCCAGTCAGAATTAGCATATCCAATAAGAATATTACTAATTTTTAGAATTAGAATTTACTAACTTTTCTCAAATTTCAATCCCAAATCAACAGTTCCTTTTAAATACCTAAAAACTCTTTTAAGACAAAGCCATAACTCCTTATTGTTGTTATTCGAATATCGACCTAAAATACTTATTTTTGTACTTAAGTCTGGGCGAGTACATATAATGTACACATGATGTACATCAAACAACCAATCAAGTTTCTACATTGTACCTCACATGATTCTATAGACTGTAGAGCCTCATAGTTTAGTTTGCTTGGGAGAGGTGTATTAACTGCATACAGTCTTCCATATTAAACTTTCTCAACACATTCTTTATATATGCCGATTGACTGAGACATATCTGACTTTATTTCTATCAATTTTAATTCAGATAAAATATCTAACTTCTTTTAAATCAGTCATTTTAAATTTATTTAGAAGGTATGATTTAAATTTAGACATAGTTTCAGGTTTACTAGTGGCAATTATTGCATAGTCCACATATAATAAAATAGATATAATCTGATAAATTTAACTTATCTAAAATACAATTAACTTTTAGATTTTCAAATCCAACATCTTTTAGCACATTTTCAAAAACTTCAAACCAGCATCTTGCAACTTGTTTAAGGCCATAAATAGCTTTATTAAGCTTACATACTGCATTCTCATCGCAATACCTGGCAACCCTCTTGGAACCTTCATGTAGATTTCATCTTATGGTTTTGGAAGAACCAACAAAAACCGAAAACTGGAAATTCGTGCAACTGGTGCAAATGTCTCAACATAGTCAGTCAAATATTCTTGTGTAAAACCTCGTGCTACTAGTCTTGCTTTATAATCATCATTTTTATCTTAAGTTTTCCTACAAATACTTCATCATCTATGGTTATGATATTATTTATTAATTTTCTCTACCGTTTTTATTAAATTTAATGATTTCGCGAACATTTAAATTAATTATCTTTTTTAATACTAAAAACACATTTACAATCTACTATGTTTTTATTATTAGGCTTCTGCACCAAACTCCATCCAAACTGATCCAAAAAGATCAGTCATCACGAAATTTCATCAAATGTATAGTTTAGGATTACCTTTATTTCTTTCACTGCGTCTGATTTCTTGCTCACTTTTGTTACCGTTTATTTCATCACCAGTTTCTATAACTGGATCGTTATTCTTTAGACATGTGGAATTTTCACTAAGTTGTATTTAGAATCAACTACTTCATCATTTTCCACCACTGAAAAATCTGGCTCTACATTATCTTTATTAGAAGAATCATCAATACTTTTAGTTTGAACCTGCGAGTCTTCTTCTTTTTCAACTTTGACTTTAAGATGTTTATTTTGTCCACCACAACATCTCTAGCTGTCATAAATTTTCTAGGTTAACTAATTTTAAATTGATATGAGCCTCACTCTTGGCGATAAAATCTTTAAATACAGAGAATAATGTGTGTATTCATCAATAAAAACAACGTAATATTTTTTATTATTAATAGTAGAGGGTGTGATTGGCCCACAGACTCGGAATGGACTACAAACAAAGGTCTCTGGATATTTTCTTTTTTTTTTTAATTTATTAAATTTTAATCTAGATTGCATTCCGTTTATACAAGTCTCATATAAATCATGATTTACTTCTACTTCTTTTAATATATTTATATCTTCAAATAGTTCATTTTGTTTTATCTTTTTATACACATGAACCAATCTTTCCTGCCACAAGCGATATACTATTTCAAACTTTTGATGTATATACTTTACTATTCATAGTAAATATTATTATTGGTATATTGGGAAAACAACGACATGTCATTGATGTCCAGGATGAATTTAATAAGGCCCATATTTTTATTTATGTTTTCTGTTCTAATCATGAACGCAAAGCCTCGTTCAGAATTAGTTGTTGCAATTTGAGCCTTCTTCTCTTGCCTACTATTATTACTAGCAACATTCTGATTTTCGTTTGTCGTTTCAATAAGAAACAACCTCTCTCTTAAAATGTCCTAGTTTTCCACAATGAAAACTATAGAACCTTCTGTGAGGCAATAGTAAACACATGTGAAGGCGCAAGACTTCACATTAATCTCCAAAGGAGTGCCAGAATCAAATCAGGCACTATAGGAAGTAAGGAGAAACTTGAGCTAGTACTGGCAACTTTCAAACAGATGGGAATACCCCGGTAACGGCTCAAAGTAGACCGTGTGCTACTGATTGGGCCAAAGCAAAATCAATAGTGACAACGGAGAGATTAAGATGGGCAATTGGTACATTCCAGCCCTACAAATCTCCTGGTCCAGATGGCATTCAGCCAATCCTGCTGCAACGAGCGCTAAATCAGCTCACAGTGCCGATCAGGAAAATACTGATCAGCAATCTAGCTTTAGGACACATACCTACTGCCTGGAGTATAGCAAAAGTGGCCTTCATTCCAAAAGCTGGAAAGAAAGACATCACTGATCCGAAGTCGTTCAGACCCATCAGCTTTACATCGTTTTTGCTAAAAACGTTGGAAAAGCTAGTGGATGTCAGCATTAGAAGCCCTCTGCTTGTAGAGAATGCCTACAGGGCGGGCAGATCAACTGATACTGCCCTATATCACCTGAATAGCCTTATTGAGGATTCACTTACTCATAAGGAAGTGGCGCTATGTGCCTTCTTAGACATACAGGGTGCATTCGACAATACCTCTCATGAGGCGGTCAACGCATCCCTGGCAAGAAGAGGACTAGATGCAACAACCAGTAGATGGATCAAATCACTACTGGCATCTAGGCGAGCCATGGCCACTATAGGAGGGCAGTCGTCCACAGTATCTACCACAAGGGGATGCCCCCAAGGGGGTGTCCTCTCTCCTCTCTTGTGGAGCTTGCTGGTAGACAAGCTGCTGGACAGACTGACCCGCAGAGGTATACTTTGCCAGGGCTATGCTGACGATATTGTCATTATAGCCAGAAGTAAATATGAGGAAACACTCTGCGATATCATTCAACTGGGCCTCAATATGACCAGCGAATGATGCAAGGAAGTAGTAGCTCTGAGACTAAATCCTAGCAAAACTGTTATTGTTCCTTTCACAAATAGGTACAAGCTACAGAGAATGAAGGCAATAACCCAGTCAGAATGTCGCATAGAGGCCAGCACAGAAGTTAAGTGTCTTCGGATAACCCTCGACTCCAAACTTAGTTTCAAAACTCATGTTGATAACACAATTGATAAATGCACCAGAGCACTTTTCATGTGTAGGAAAATTGCTGGAAAATTGTGGGGAACCTCACCACGCATAATAATATGACTGTACCTCATGGTAGTCAGACCCATACTAACCTATAGAGTAATAGCCTGGGGTGATAGAGGACGCCTTAGCACCACTAAGGTGAAACTTCATAAGCTCCAAAGAATGGCCTACATATGCATGACAGGAGAAATGCGCACCTGTCCCACTGCAGCCCTAGAAGTACTAATGGAGGTAACGCCGCTTCATATCGTCATTGAAATGAAACGGAAAGCCACCCTAATAAGAATTGAGGGAGCAGGAAATGACTGCAACCTTACAAGAAAGGATGCTGAAAGCCTAAAAAGGGATATCCCTTTGCTGATGCAACCAAGGGATGAAATGCCAGCTGAGCCCAGGTTCGCTCAAAACTTCAGCACTCATCTCAGTAATAAAAACATTTGGACAATCCTGGGGAAAGTACACCCTATGAAACCACAAACAATAAAGTGGTATACAGACGGATCCCTCACGGAAGAGGGAAGTGGGCTGGGGGTTGTAGGCCCAGATTAAAATACCACGAATCAATGGGCAGATACACCAGCATTTTTCAAGCAGAAGTCTGTGCTATTGGACGCTGTGCGTAGTTTAATCTGCAAAGGAACTATCGTGGCAAGGACATTGCTATACTGTCTGATAGTCAAGCAGCCATAAAGGCGCTCAGCAAAGCTAAGATAACATCTAAGCTAGTAAATGAAGTGAGGACAGCCCTAGACAAACTAGGAGCTGTCAACAAACTCACAATAAGGAGGTCCCGGGACACAACAACATCCGGGAAATGAGCTAGCGGACAACCTATCCAGGAAAGGGGCAGAGAATCCTCTATTTGGGCCCGAACCATTCTGTGCTGTTGGTCACCACAGAGTACTGGGCTTACTTAAGACAATAGAGGAAGAAAAACGTCTGTCCTTCTGGGAACACCTACCAGGAATTAGGCACGTAAGATTCTCTTACGTGAATATAACCATAAAAGCTTCAAGTTCTTAATGACACACGGGAAAAACACCGTGCGCATTTTAACTGGCCTTCTTACGGGGCACTGCCGACTTCGCAGTCATAAGTTTGGCATTGCATACAGTGAACTCTATCACTTCTGTTGCATGGAGGAGGAGAGCTCTGCACATATTATATGTGACTGCACGGCGCTTTTCATCAGGAGGAACAGACTCCTGGGCATGTATGTAGTCCCACGGGAAGCAATTGCAGCCCTGAACCCCAATAAAATTCTGTCTTTTATACAGTGAAGTCCAATTCAGGGAGATCTTTGAGTCATGAAGGGGTAGTACAATAGATCCTACTGGTCGCAGTACACATAGAAACCCACTTAATAATAATAATAATAATACCATATGTGACGAAATTTTACAATTACAAATTAAATTGCTTTACAACTATACATACATATAATTAAATAGTCGTAATACTCATAAGTTAAAAAAATATAATTTATTTAACTGAATAATTACAAATATGTTTTTTGTTGAAGAACACCGACCGATTACAATTAGGTCTCAAACTGAACTCAATTTCTTATTCTGATTTGGTTGACGTTCAAGCCTCGGTATCGAGCTTTTCCAATATGGACTTTGGACTTAAGGGAAATGATCAAATGAAGAGAAAAAGCTTCTGACTTCAATTGTTCTATGCTTCTCTTGGATCAAGTGCATTTGCTCTTGGATACAAGGGCTTTGGCTTTATAATTTGATACTTTTGTTTTCGGGACTGCGAGTCCGAAGTTTGAACGTGGGGACGTGATGTTTAGTCTACTTGTGGTGGTTATTGGAGTTGGGATTTTTCCACTCAACCTTGGTTTGGAGGATCTTATGACAGTTCATTATGGTTCTAGGTTTTTTCCATTCAACCTTGGTTTTGAGGATCTTATTACAATTTGTTCTTATCGGATATTTGTTGGGTACATAGGGAGTGTATTTGGGTGTACATACTGTATGTGTAGTGGTGTGTAGTAATGTGTAGGCATATGCTTAAGTCTTAGGGACTTATGGATATGTCACTCCCCCAACCTTTGAATTTGGCCTGTCCTCAGGTCGTTAGATTTGGGTATATCATAATATTGTTTCCTATTTGAATATCTTCATTGACATTAGTTTCTAGGTGCGGATGTTCTTCTTTTTGTTTACTTCTTTTACAATAATTTTCTTGGGTACATTTTTAAACTTATATGCTAGATACAAAGTCAGACTAATTATCATAATGATAAATGTTGTAATGCATATAATTTGATAGAAGTTATAATGTTTTACATGGTCTCTTATCATTTCTTTTGTTTGTAAATGATTTATTGGTTCTAAACGTGTAACATTATTAGTGATATAAATTGTTTCTGTAAAATCTGCTAAGTTGTTTGAAATTAGAAATTCATCTATTTGCATGGAACAATTTTTAATTTTTATAATGTTGTTTCCTGAGATTGTTATTTGGTTATTTGTACAATCTTGGTTGACAATTGTTTCAGGAATATTCCATGTTAACAGTATATTTGGTTCTACGTAATTTATTTGAAAGTTTCTATGGGTTTTAGTATATTTGCATTGAGTCTGCTCTTGTTTTATAATTCCAATAATACACTTATCAAATATTATTTTATCTGTGTCTTTATGGAATACTTGATTATCGAATATATAAAACTTATCGAATATTTGCTCGGTTAGAATATAATTTTGTTCGTCTGGATATGGAACTATTTGAAATATAGGAACTTTAGTGACTTCGGTAGGAACGTGGGAAATAATCAAAATTTCGTTCGTATCTGTTTTGAGCCAAGTTGATGTTGTTATCTTTAGCATTTTCTCCGAATTTACGTGTCTCAAATAATCGTGTTTTAATAATTTTGGGTTGAAGATTCCTAGTCTGGTTAATTGCATACCTAATTCAATATCTTCTATATATTCTGTGAATTGTTGAAGGTTGAATATAATTATTGCAATTTGTTGGCCTAGTTCCTTTTCTAATTTGAGCCTATTAATTATGTCAATTCCACTGTTGATTATGTCGACAATCATGTTTAAATCGTGGGTTTTTACATTGTCTTCTGACATGTTATTAATTTTGTCTTCTAGCTCTTCCCTATCGTCTTCATTTAATGTTCCGAATAAGTATTTATAAGCTTTTCCTACTACATTTAAAAGACCTCTTTTACTTCGCTGAATAATTCTTATACCATTTATTTCCCGTTTTAGTTTATCGACTAAATATTGTATTTGTGGTACATTGGGATAATCTTTTGCTTCGGTAACTAGGTTTTCGAACATTAGCATTGTCTTTGTTATGTTTATACTCAAATAGTGGTATTCGTAGGTGGTTGGAATTTCCATTGTTCCAGTTTGGAATATAAGATATCCATTTTTCGCGCTTGTAGGGTTTACTTCGATATTGCTGCATTTAACCATGGTGATAAATGATAAAATGCAACTAAGCATTATTATGAACGTGATGGGTGTTTTGCTCTTCATTGGTTGTTCTGGAATTATCGTATTTACTTTTATTGAATTTTTTCTTTTTCTTAAACTTTGATTTATAATGTACAATTTTCCTTCCGCGATTTGTTTCTTCAAAATGTTTACTATCTACTTGTTCAATTTTTCCTGTCTTTTTAAATGGATTAGTGACTTTACTCTTTACAAGTGGAGCCTGTCTATATTTTGTGTCAACTTCAAAATCATGCCTATTCTTATTAAGGTATTTTATCTTATCAATTTTGTTTTGTTGTACGTTAAAATCTGGGCTACCTGCGTATAGAAAAATGTCTGCTGGATATCGTTTAGTGCTATTATGTTTGGTTTTATTATTGTATACGTATAATATTGTTTCAAATTTCGTACACCTATCCTCAATGTTTTGCTCGTTTCTGATAATTCTTAATTTTTCATTTACTGTTTTGTGAAACCTTTCTATGTCTGATACACCATTTTTGCTTGTTGTTACAGAAATTTTAACACCTTCGGATCTTAACCAATTTTGTAAAGCTATGCACATAAAAGCTGAATCTTTGTCTGCTTTAATTTCCTGCGGCTTTCCCATGTCATTGAATATTTTTGTAATGGCTCTTTTTGCTTCTAGCCAATCTTCTAGCCAATAAATGGATTAGTGACTTTACTCTTTACAAGTGGAGCCTGTCTATATTTTGTGTCAACTTCAAAATCATGCCTATTCTTATTAAGGTATTTTATCTTATCAATTTTGTTTTGTTGTACGTTAAAATCTGGGCTACCTGCGTATAGAAAAATGTCTGCTGGATATCGTTTAGTGCTATTATGTTTGGTTTTATGATTGTATACGTATAATATTGTTTCAAATTTCGTACACCTATCCTCAATGTTTTGCTCGTTTCTGATAATTCTTAATTTTTCATTTACTGTTTTGTGAAACCTTTCTATGTCTGATACAGCATTTTTGCTTGTTGTTACAGAAATTTTAACACCTTCGGATCTTAACCAATTTTGTAAAGCTATGCACATAAAAGCTGAATCTTTGTCTGCTTTAATTTCCTGCGGCTTTCCCATGTCATTGAATATTTTTGTAATGGCTCTTTTTGCTTCTAGCCAATCTCTACTTTTTACTTCTACTAGGGAGGCAAATTTCGAATAAATATCAATACAAGATAGGAAGATTTGGTTTCCTGTGAGATAAAAATCTATCACGTATTTTTCCCTTGTGTTAAATATTTCAGGTGTTGTTTCGTATGTCAATTTTGTGTCTCGATGTTCTGTTTTTGCAAGATTACAGATTTCACATTCATTGATAATGTTTTGGATTAGCTTTTGACTATCGGGGTAGTAGTATTTTTCTTTAAACCAATTAACGGTTTTTTCAATACCTGGATGTAAAAGTTCCTTATGCTTCTTTAGGATTTAGTCCTTAAATTCCGCATAAGTTAGTATGTCAATTAGCTTGGTTGTACATCTCAATAATTTTGTGAAATTGTTAGGGCTTATGATTTCGGTAAATGCCCTTTGAAAAATCAGAAAATCTTCGTCATTAGGGAAGTAAAATGCACTTTTCTTGGTGCACACATATTCCTTAATGAGGTTTTTGGCGAATTCAAGTGTCATTTCTTTATAAATTATTTTAATCTTTAATTTTGAAAGTAGTGAGTTACACTTGTTGTTTCATTGTCGCCTTTTTCTATCTCTATTTGTCTAGAGAAGAAATTGATTGGTCTTTCTGTTATGGATATATAATTCAAATTATCTTCATTGGCACTATGTATAGTTGCGTTTGCGCTGTTTGCAACTTCGCCAACCATGACTTCTTCTATCTTTGTGCGGGAAAGAGCATCCGCGACATGATTTTCTTTGCCTGGAAGATATTTTATTTTATAATCAAATTCATTGAGTTTGATTTTCCATCTCTGTAGTTTCATGTTTGGTTCTTTGATATTATTAAGCCATACCAGGGGCTTGTGATCACTCATTATTTCAAATGGCCTTCCGAATAAATATGACCTAAAATATTTTGTTGCCCAAACTATAGCTAACAATTCTTTTTTAATAGTAGCATAGTTAATTTCGTGTTCGTTTAATGTTCTGCTAGCATAACAAACGGGCTTATGGTTCTGTGACAATACTGCACCAATAGCTACATTACTTGCATCAGTTGTTAGAGAAAAGGGCTTTGAAAAATCAGGGTAGATTAATATCGGATCTGATGTTATCAAAACCTTTAGTCTTTCAAATGCTTCGATGTAGTCTTTGCACTTCGTATCTATTACAGCACCTTTCTTTAGCTTAAGGGTCATGGGTTTAACTATTTTTGCAAAGTTAGGAATAAACTTGCGATAGAATCCACATAATCCCAAAAATGATTTTATTTGTTTAGGTGTCTTAGGTAATGGAAAGTTTGTGATCGCCTTAGTTTTGTTTGGATTAGGTTTGATGCCGTTTGTTGTGACAATGTGTCCTAGGAATTCAGTTTCTTTTTTCATGAATTCACATTTATCTAGCTGCAATTTCAAATTGGCTACTCTCAGTTTTTCAAAGACTTTCTTTAGAGATAAAATATGTTCTTCCAATGAAGTGGAATAAATAATAATATCGTCTAAATAAACTAAACAATCTTTGTAAATCAGATCTTCCAGAAGATTATTCATACATCTCTGAAAAGTAGCTGGAGCATTTTTTAAACCAAAGGGCATACGAGTATATTCATAATGCCCATGCTTTGTGGAAAAAGCAGTTTTTGCAATAGAATTTTCATCCATCTGTATTTGGTGAAAACCTTTAGCTAGATCTATTGTCGTAAAATATTGGCATCTACCCAATTTATCCAATATTTCGTCCATTCGGGGAATAGGAAATTTGTCATTAACAGTTATCTCATTTAGATTCCTGTAATCGACTACCAACCTGAATTTTTGTTTCCCAGAGGCGTCTGCCTTCTTGGGGACCACCCAGATAGGAGAACAGTAAGGAGATTTTGATTTGCGAATAATCCCTTGTTCTATCATTTCTTTAATTTGTTTGTTGACTTCTTGGTCAACACTTTGGGGGTACTTATAGGGTTTACGGTATACTGGATCTTCATGTTGAGTTTGGATGACATGTTTAATTGTACTTGTGAAGGTCAAATTTTCGCCCTCTTTGTACTGAATGTCTCTATATTCATATAGGACCTTCTTTAAACATTCAACTTCCTCTACATTTAAATGTTCGAGTCTGTACTCGTTACATTCGCGTAACTCATTGTTAATCGCGAAGTTGACTATATTGTCGTCGATGGAATCGAGATGTGTTACATCATTGTCCACTGTGTCACTAACAACATTTGAAATGAGGCATTTAGGTGATGCGGTCTCTTTCTTTTGTTGTTGACGCTTTGACTTAAGACCCTTAGATGTGGTCTTAGCCTTTTGCATCTTTGGATCGATTTTCTCCACAGGAGCGGAATCAATCTTTTGCTGTGGGTCGAGGCATTTGGATGCGGTCTCGCCCTTCTTTTCATCATACAAAAACTTAAATGTTTTTGACCCTAAGATTATTGTATTATTATCGTAGTTTATTTTTGCTTTTGTATCTTCTAAATATTTTCGACCTAACAGGAAATCGTAATTGTCGGAAAATTTATGGATATAGAATTTCTGAACGGACGGACAGACTGAAGTGGGTTTTATTGTTATACTTTTCTTTAGTATAATCGGACCTTTAATAGTGTATACTGTTAGATTTTCTTCGTTTTCTTTTATGTTTTCAAAATTTTCCTTTATAATGTTTATTGATGATCCTGTGTCGATCATTCCTTTGTACATTTTATTATGATAGGATATCTCTACATAGGGACTGGTGTGTCCTTCTCTTTCGCTTGAGTGTCCGAGGCAGCTTGATGAAAATTTACATCCATTCTGTACTGGTCACTCTCACTCTCGCGTTGTCTTTTTATTGGTTTTTGATTATTAAAATTATTCGAAGTCGAGGGTTGGAAATTAAGAGGATTATTTTGTTGGGCTTGATTCAAATCCCTTCTATATGCGTGATAATTTCCTCTTAAATGATTTGGTATAGGACGGGGTATATACTGATTTTGTTTTGGTATAAATTGGTTTGAATTTTGAGGCGGCTGGGTATTATTATTCGGGTTCATGCCAGAATGATAATAATTCTGATTTCTATTATTGTAATATTTCTGGTAATTATTTTGATTATTGTTTCCCTTGTTCCTATGTTTATTCACTTCTGATTTGTTTGGACGGTAATTTTCTGGATTAGCATCGTAAAGTCCTGCCTCCATTGATGCTCGTTTTAATTTGTAAATAGTATCAATTTCTTTGCGTGCTAATGTCATGTAAATTCTATCCGGCAATTTTCGATCTATTACTGTTTTAACAGTCCTGTTCAACATATCTGTATAGTTTGATTTAACAACAGAATCGTTTTCTAACTCTAACTTATCAAATATAATCCAATATTGTATCTCTAGTCTTTCTATGAACTTACTGATGCTTCCTGGGTATGGTGTTTCCTCTAGTTGTCTCATGATTGTTGTATATGGCCTGTGATCCTTGAATGCCATTGCTAGTGCTTCCTTCATTTCTATCCATGTTGTAGCTCTCTCTTTGGGTCACAACTTCCAGTGCTTCGTCCACTAGTATTCTCTTCACCGCTCCATATACGACATGTGCTTGTCTCGGGTCTTGTGTTGGATACAAGTTGAGTAGTTGTTCTATCTGATTTAACCATTCAACCTTGGTTTTGAGGATCTTATTACAATTTGTTCTTATCGGATATTTGTTGGGTACATAGGGAGTGTATTTGGGTGTACATACTGTATGTGTAGTGGTGTGTAGTGATGTGTAGGCATATGCTTAAGTCTTAGGGACTTATGGATATGTCACTATATATATGCCATTATATTATGCATGTATGTACATACATATATTTGCAACTCAATGCATATATAGTAGCATAATATGCTTCACATATTACGCTTATAAGCTTTGTACATACAATCTTGCACATGCACAAAAACATGAAACCAATTCACCTTTTTGCTTACCACACCCAAAAATACACTGACTAGACATTCCCGTTTCTCGCGACTCACTTCGAGCCGATCAAAACTCTGTATAGTAGTCTTAAGCTGACATTCCTGGAATAAAGACGTTCACCGAAATTGTTCGTGTTTCAATTTAAAGTTGTTTCAGCGTTGATCTTTGTCTTTGTTATTGACGGATCATTTATTCGACTAACAAATTAATAACTACGTAAGTGGCGCAGTCTGTAGGATAATTCTAATTGATGCGATATTAAACATATTCAATTCTCTGTGTATCATCCGCTAAAGAACTACAACTATAACAACTATAACAACTATAACAAAAGCTCGCGTCGGTAAATCGGTACAGTCAGTTCAAATCACAGAGTGATAGTGAAATTAAAAAAACTTAAGATTATATCAAATTTTAAGAAGACGCCTTTGAATTCACTGAGTAGTAAATCCACAAAAGGTTACTCAAAATAAAATGAAATAGCTCAGTGCGCAAAACTAAATAAACGTAACTACAACTAAGTAAACTATAATAATAACCGTTAAACTAAGTAAAAACTAAATATAACTAACTACAACTAAGTGAACTACACTAATAACAGTTAAACTAAGTGAAACCTAAAAAAAAAAAGAAAAACGTAACTACAACTAAGTGAACTACAATAATAACCGTTAAACCAAGTGAAAACTAAATAAACGTTACTACAACTAAGTGAACTATAATATTAACCAACGTTGCTTGTAAGCAATTTCTGTTTTCAAAGCTAAATGCAAGCGAGCCTTTTGTTTTATCGGCTCATTCTTTATGATAGCTCCGTGCTTTTATGTGCCTAATCTGAATACGAAAATCAATAAGCAAAGACACAAACCATTAGTGAGAACACAAATCCTATCCAAATCACAAACCTAAATGAAGACACTAACAAAAAAAATTCAAACCAACAAACCACAATGGCCGTACCAGCACAAATAGAATTGTCTGACTCGAACATGATTTAAGTCAAAAGACAAATACACGCAATCGAGGTTTTCAACGGAGTTCCTAACACCCTGTACACTTTCATCAGTCGTGTCGACTTCATCTTGGCTCTGTATCAGTGGCGATGTTATCCGCACCCTCGGAGTAACCAACCTCAGCAGCTGGAGCGAACTCAGGACTCAGCTTATACTTAACTACAAGCCCCAAGCGCCGAACCACCAACTTCTGGAAGAATTCAGGAACATACAATATTGAGGTAACATTCGTCATTTCCTCGAAGAAGCCGAAAGAAAACGACAGATACTTAAAAGTAAATTTGAACTGGAAAATAATACTAACGAAACCATTCTCTATACTAGATTAATACAAACCAGCATCGAAAATCTAATTCAAAAACTTCCAAGCCACATTTTTCTCAGAATAGTTAACTGTAATATTCCAAACCTAAGATCACTAATACAAATATTATCGAGAAACTTATCGACTGATCGACTCGCCACTCTGCAGAGAGCGCGGCAGTCAGTCGCTGTTGAACCAAGCTAGAGTACAGATCGAAATAAAAGAGACAATTGAAATAGTATTCGAATGTTAACTTCTGTAAACGGCGGCTAAAATCTCAGAAGTGGGATTAATAATCCAAAATGGACGATAAAATCATCCTGAACGACTTTTCGCTGACAACTTTAAAAGATTGGCTACGTATTCTGGGCCAAAATACGGAGGGCACAAAAGCCGAATTAATCGCGAGGCTGCAAGACATCCCAACGGCAGTTCGGGGCGATTGTCCACCGGAGCACCCCCAGAAAAACGCTCCACCAAGAAACGACATTTTTTCTTCACTGGATTTCCAGAATTGTGAAATTAACACCGATCACGTAGGTGTGAATGCGATGAACAGAAAAGAATCAACCGAAACTGGCAGTGAGAGGGAGACAAACATGTTCGAGCTACAGCAACTACGCGCAGAGCTAGCAGAAGCGAAGGCAATGCTTAACGGAACACGATCGAGCTTGCAGTTCCAAGAACAACAACAACCAGAGCAAAGCAAGGCTACAGTTAGTTCCGTTATCCAGACGGCGCAGTTTACGCAGGCTGGCGCCACAAAAGAGAACACAACATTTCACTCGCCGCAGCGATCCAACGAGAGAGCGGAGACCCAGCGTTTTCCAGTTGATGTTCTCGCTCTCGCCAAAGAGACGATAACCGATTACGATGGGAAAACTTGCGCGCGTGCCTGGATAACAGTGGTCAAAAATATCGCACGCACTTTCAACATCGATGAATCATTTTTTGCGACCAGTCTATGAGACCCGTACACCTTGGGAATGATTGCGTTGAGAAAACCCAGGGAAATAAACAAAAGATCAATGTATACTGAAAATGATAGTCCTGAGAAATCGTTAGAAAATGCAATTGTTAGTCCAAAATCGTTAGAAAATGAAATTGTTAGTTCACAATCGTTACAAAATGCAATTGTTAGTCCAAAATCGTTAGAAAATGAAATTGTTAGTTCACAATCGTTAGAAAATGCAATTGTTAGTCCAAAATCGTTAGAAAATGCAATTGTTAGTTCACAATCGTTAGAAAATAAAATTGTTAGTTCACAATCGTTAGGAAATGCAATTGTTAGTCCAAAATCGTTAGAAAATGAAATTGTTAGTTCACAATCGTTAGAAAATGCAATTCTTAGTCCAAAATCGTTAGAAAATGAAATTGTTAGTTCACAATCGTTAGAAAATGAAATTGTTAGTCCGAAATCGTTAGAAAATAAAATCGTTAATCAACAGCATAAAGAAACTCTCTATAAAATAGAAAGTATAATTTAAGAAACTCTGTACGAAATAGAAAGTATAATTTAAGAAACTCTGTTCGAAATAGAAAGTATAATTTAAGAAGCAATTGTAAAACAAAGAAAACAAACAAGAAGAAAAGAAAACCTAAAAAATGTTTATGACCGTTTAAAAGTATCTCTACTAAGAAGAATAAAATGAGAAACAGGACCCTTAGCTTTAAGAAACGTTAATTGTTATAAAATCCTACGATCGGGAGATCTAGTTGTCAGGACGGCCGAGTTGTAGTAGGCTGCTCCTTCTACCCTCTTCCTTTACTCTTAGTCATACATTCCTAGTCATACATACCTAATTATACATAGCCAATCTAGTCATAAGCTTATACATTCATACACCCATCCTTACTATATACATACATACAAATATTATCGAGAAACTTATCGACTGATCGACTCGCCACTCTGCAGAGAGCGCGGCAGTCAGTCGCTGTTGAACCAAGCTAGAGTACAGATCGAAATAAAAGAGACAATTGAAATAGTATTCGAATGTTAACTTCTGTAAACGGCGGCTAAAGATAATATAAAGCCAACTTCAATTCCAAACAAAATATCAACCAACCCCCAAAATAGACAAATGAATTACCAAACTAGACCCTTTGTACCCTTCCACCAACCATTCTATAATAACGTCCATCAACCCTATCACCAAGCACATTCTCATATGCCCAGGTTTAACCCAAACCCGGTTCCTCAATATCAACAAAGACCCATTTACCCACAACCTAACACATACCCATGTCACAAGTACGCAGACCAAACCCAGCTCTTAAAATATTTTTGACCAAAACGGATTTGGACCTAGCCAACCTAGCTAACATGACCACAACTTATCCTCAAAACTGAACGTACAAACCAATAACCCAACAAAAAGGCCGAGGCCATAAGACAGTGGACAGTCTAAAATGAGCACAGAAGAGCTAAGATACCAATAAGTAACGTCTAATCAACCCGAAAATCCTTATAATTATAACTACTATTATCCCTGCTATCCAGAATATTTTCAACCTCAGCCTTATCCCTACCAATGGAATTATACCCCAGAATCAATTCAGTATCTCCCTGAACAGAACTAAGACAATTCAGAGACAACAGAAGAGGAAAGACCAACCACAAATGACAACGAACCAGATGACCTTGAACAAGCAGAAAATTTTCGGTTAGTAGCCCCGGATCAAACCAATATATATTGATAAAACATAATGATACTGAATTGAAATGTCTAATCGATACAGGATCTACGATTAATATGCTCACGCGAAATATTTTTCAAACTCCAATACAAGAAACCAATCATCTAATCCACACTAGTAATGGCCCATTAATTATTAACACAGTTACGAATATACCACCTAATAACTACTTCCCTCCTCCACACTTCAAGAAAACTTGTTCCGACTAGAACACCTTAACGTAGAAGAAAAACTAAAATTAATTAACATACTGATAAAATACCAAGACATTCAATTTCACGAAGGTGACACGTTCACGTTCACAAACCAAGAAAAACATGTTATCAACACCACCAAAATCCCCGTCTACTCTAAAGTTTATAGTTTCCAACAGACATATGAATAACAACAATGAACAACAATATGAACAACAACAACAACAAAGTAATTCGCCGTACTGTATTCCCATTTGGGTCGTACCTAAAAAGCTAGATGATCCTGGACAGCAAAATCTCCGTATCGTAATAGACTATAGGAAATAACAATAAACGACAGATACCCCGCACCAAACATAGATGAAATATTAGGAAAACTAGGGAGGTCAAATTACTTCACAACAATAGATCTTGCAAAGGGCTTTCATCAGATAGAAATGGAAATAGCCAAATACGCCTTCTCTACAAAATATGGACACTACGAGTACACGCGAATGCCATTTGGGCTTAAAAATTCCCCCGCTACATTTCAACGATGTATGAATAATTTACTCTGTCCACTTTTAAATAAATGTTGTCTAGTATACCTAGACGACATCATAGTTTTCTCCACATCTTGAGAAGAACATCTTCAAGCCTACAGGCTGTTTTCGAATAATTATCACAGGCAAATTTAAAATTACAACTAAACAAATGTGAATTCTTAAAACAAGAGACAACTTTTTGACATGTTATCACTAAAGACGGGATTAAACCAAACCTGGATAAAATAAATGCTATAGTAAAATATTCGTTACCAAGAAAAACTAAAGAAATTAGAGCCTTTCTAGGACTCACAGGGTATTATAGGAAATTCATACCTAACTTTTCTGATATCGCCAAACTCCTGACCAAGTGCCTAAAGAAAGGTGCATTCCAAAAGTTAAAATGATTAATCTCTGAAGACCCGATCCTAAAAATACCGAATTTCGAGAGGAAATTTACATTAACAACAGATGCCAGCAATGTAGCTTTAGGAGCTGTTCTATCACAAGACGGACACCCTGTTAGCTACATTAGCAGAACATTAAATGAACATGAAGTCAATTATAGCACCATAGAAAAAGAATTATTAGCAATAGTTTGGGCCACTAAAAATTTCCGAAACTTTCTGTTAGGACGACATTTCGAAGTAGATTCTGACCATCAACCATTGGATCACCATTTGAGTTGTATTGACATTTATTTTAAATTCGCCAACCTTGAGCAGATAAAAACAAAAGATTGGATAGAATGTAAAAATGCTCTAACGCTCATATTCAATCAGTTGGGAAAACCTAAAATCCTAAAAGCAGACAGAGATGGCGCATTTTCTAGATTAGACCTCTAACGTTGGCTCGAAACTGAAAATGTAGAATTACAACAAAAACCGGTATTGCAGATATAGAAAGGCTCCACAAAACGATAAACGAAAAAATCCGTATTATAAAAAATTCCGATGACAATGAAGCTAAACTCAGTAAAATAGAAACGATCCTTTACATTTACAACCACAAAAACAAACACGACACTACTGGACAAACTCATGCCCACATATTTATTTATGCTGGACAACCAATTTTAGATACACAACACAACAAAGAAATTTAAATCAACGAAATAAACAAAGACCGAACAAAATACAACGTCGACACTAGATATAGAAAGGGACCGTTGCAAAAACGGAAATTAGAAAACCCTTTTAAATTAACAAGGAACGTCGAACAAACTGACTAAGAAGACCATTACAAAATCACCAATAAACACATTACTACAAGACCCAATTTAAGAAACAGAAAAAAATTAATAAACTTCCCATTCCCCCCATTGGCCCCCTGGTTCAATATAATACCCCTCCTCACGTTTACAAAAGTATGCCAAACCCAACCACTTCAAATCAACAACATTGATACTAATAATGGATACCTCTTATTTTCCCATAAATCATTTCAAATCCCTTCAGAATACGAACATCATTGTCTTCAATGATCAACCTTTCCGAGATAGATAACCTAACCCACTATTTTAACAATAAAATATCTAATTACACTAACATTCCCCAAATATAACTTTTATACAATAAAATGCGAAGTGAACTTGGCGGAATAACTTTACACCAGACAAATAGACAGAATTTAAATATTTATTTGGAACACTAAACCAATATTCAATTTCATCCCTACAACAGTCAAACAGATAATTAAATATGTAGAGCCAAACAATATCCTTACTCGGAATATAAAAAATATTTTTATAGAACAAGATTGCCAAGAAATAAATAAAAATGTAACACTTAACGGCAACAAAATAATAACAATAAAACAATTTAAAATCAAAATAGAAAAAATAACGTTAAACGAAAACCAGCTAAATCACGAAATAAATCTAACACCATTGTACACAGCCATTGAATTAATAAAAATAAAACCAATAGAACATAAAGACAATGTAAAACTAATATCAAATAATAATATTACAGTCTCTATTATCGTATCACTCATTAGCCTCACATTTTTGTATAGTTTGTATCTACTTAAAACTAAAAATAACAAAAACAATTATTGAAATACAAGATACAAAGATACATTACAAGGGAGGGAAGTAGCATAATATACTTCACATATTACGCTTACAAGCATTGTACATACAATCTTGCACATGCAAAAACACATGAAACCAATTCAACTTTTTGCTTACATATCGTTCTTTTGTACACATATAGAAAAATCAAACCCCACATCCACAAATACACTGACTAGACATTCCCGCTTCTCGCGACTCACTTCGAGCCGATCAAAACTCTGTACAGTCTTAAGCTGACATTCCTGGAATAAAGACGTTCACCGAAATTGTTCGTGTTTCATTTTAAAGTTTTTTCAGCGTTGATCTTTGTCTTTGTTATTGACGGATCATTTATTCGACTAACAAATTAATAAATACGTAAGTATATGTATGTATATATATATACAAATGTATTATTCTCGACTTTTTATTTTAGCTTGTTATTAACCATCAAAGACATATCCATTTCAATGCTGTTTTGTGTTTGGGCGAATAAGCTATGGTTATATATAAATAATATTGTGAAATACAATTATTTAATATTGTCAGACTATCATGAGATAAAATGGCACTTGGTTGTTTTCTTTTTATGTCTCTTTATTGTAAGAACAACTGCACACTCTCTTCATAAATCAAGTTACTCTGCGTAGATCATATTTACACATACGAGGCCACATACCACAAAGCTACAAATAGAATGTAGCTTAGCTGCAATTGAGCGACTCATCATCTCTCTACATATAAATTCATAAATTCAGTTTTGCAAACACTTTCAACTAAAAATTAATATTATTCATAAGAAATTCAAAAATATCACTAAACTTAGTTAAATTTTATTAAATGATACATCATATCACGAGTCCCAGTTCAGTCTGGTTGCTCTGGTATTCAGTTTTGCAAACAATTTCAACTAAAAATTAATATTATTCATAAGAAATTCAAAATTATCACTAAACTTAGTTAAATTTTATTAAATGATACATTATATCACGAGTCCCAGTTCAGTCTGGTTCCTCTGTAGTTTGATCTAAGAATCTAATGCTTTAAATCATTCTGTAAGTCCAAGTCCACTCCTCAATGTAATGAATCTATCAAATGGTAATGGCTTAGTTAGTATATCATCAAGTTGTAAATATATTGTTGTTGTTTAGATTGTATTAGTTGTAAGTTTATTTTCAACTTGTTTTATTGAAAATTATATTTAATATCTATTCTAGTTCTCTTATGGTTAGTTATTTGCAATATTAATACAACCTTCATTATCTTCATATATATCTTTTGGGCCTGTTAATTCTAGTTTAATTTTTACCAATAAAGACTTGAGCCATATGGCTTCTCTAACACCTTCAAATAAGGCCAGGCTTCGGTGGATGAAGCTGCAACAGATTTTTGCTTCATTGTGCTCCATGAAATTAAAAAACTTTCAAACTTTTTAAATAAATATCCAGTAGTACTACGTCTGTCTGTCTCCTTTCCTGCCCAGTCAGAATTAGCATATCCAATAAGAATATTACTAATTTTTAGAATTAGAATTTACTAACTTTTCTCAAATTTCAATCCCAAATCAACAGTTCCTTTTAAATACCTAAAAACTCTTTTAAGACAAAGCCATAACTCCTTATTGTTGTTATTCGAATATCGACCTAAAATACTTATTTTTGTACTTAAGTCTGGGCGAGTACATATAATGTACACATGATGTACATCAAACAACCAATCAAGTTTCTACATTGTACCTCACATGATTCTATAGACTGTAGAGCCTCATAGTTTAGTTTGCTTGGGAGAGGTGTATTAACTGCATTACAGTCTTCCATATTAAACTTTCTCAACACATTCTTTATATATGCCGATTGACTGAGACATATCTGACTTTTATTTCTATCAATTTTAATTCAGATAAAATATCTAACTTCTTTTAAATCAGTCATTTTAAATTTATTTAGAAGGTATGATTTAAATTTAGACATAGCTTCGGGTTTACTAGTGGCAATTATTACATAGTCCACATATAATAAAATATAGATATTATCTGAGAAATTTCACTTATCTAAAATACAATAAACTTTTAGATTTTCAAATCCAACATCTTTTAGCACATTTTCAAAAACTTCAAACCAGCATCTTGCAGCTTGTTTAGCTTTATTAAGCTTACATACTGCATTCTCATCGCAATATGGCAACCCTCTTGGAACCTTCATTTCATCTTTCGGTTTTGAAAGAACCAACAAAAACCGAAAACTGTAAATTCGTGCAACTGGTGCAAATGTCTCAACATAGTCAGTCATATATTCTTGTGTAAAACCTCGTGCTACTAGTCTTGCTTTATACTTTACTAAGTTTCCAAACTCATCTTGTTTAATACTAAAAACACATTTACAATCTACTATGTTTTTATTATTAGGCTTCTTTTTATTTCATCACCAGTTTCTATAACTACCATAGATCGGCATTCTTTAGACATGTGGAATTTTCACTAAGTTGTACATTTATTCTAGAATCAACAGATTCATCATTTTCGATCATTGGAAAATTTGACTCTACATTATCTTTATTAGAAGAATCATCAATACTTTTAGGTTGAACCTTCGAGTCTTCTTCTTATTCAACTTTGACTTTAAGATGTTTATTTTGTCCACCAAAACATCCCTAGCTGTCATAAATTTTCTAGGTTAACTAATTTTAAATTGATATGAGCCTCAATCTTGCCGATAAAATCTTTAAATACAGAGAATACATCTGATTTATATGTTAATAGATATGTCACACAGTAATGTGTGTATTCATCAATAAAAACAACGTAATATTTTTTATTATCGAGTCCACAGACTCGGAATCCTGCAAATCTGGATGCGAGGGAGAGGCCTAGCAACAGCGAAGACGGCTGCGATGCAAAAGTCAAGGGCGTTCAGGTTAAACGTGCGAGAAAGGGGAAATAACGGGATCTCCGCAGCCTATAAAGGGACGGCGCAAGTGAAGCTTGAGTCAGTCAGTAATAACAATAATAAGTAGAACGCGCGTGGAAGGGAACACTGAGTCAGAACGTACGGGGATGGAGATCGTGAGTGAGAACGAGCGGAGAAGTTAGTGAAGAGCAAAATGTGGAAGTGTCGGGCAGCAACAGTCCCGCATTACACGGAAGGACAAGCAATGCATGTGGAGAGTGGAGGAACAAGGACCTGGAAATTTAGAAGACCAATTAAATTATGTGGGGTGGCAGCTTTGTGAGATTTGTGGGACACAAAAATTGCCCTGCGTCTATTCTGAATCTGAGATCAAGACGTTCATACGGACAGACGGACGGACGGACAGACGGACATGGGCAGATCGACTCGGCTATTGACCCTGGTCCATTTCAATGCTATTTTGTGTCTGGGCGAATAAGCTATGGTTATCTATAAATATTATTGTGAAATACAATTATTTAATATTGTCAGACTATCATGAGATAAAATGGCACTTGGTTGTTTTCTTTTTATGTCTCTAAACTTAGTTAAATTTTATTAAATGATACATCATATCACGAGTCCCAGTTCAGTCTGGTTGCTCTGGTATTCAGTTTTGCAAACAATTTCAACTAAAAATTAATATTATTCATAAGAAATTCAAAATTATCACTAAACTTAGTTAAATTTTATTAAATGATACATTATATCACGAGTCCCAGTTCAGTCTGGTTCCTCTGTAGTTTGATCTAAGAATATAATGCTTTAAATCATTCTGTGAGTCCAAGTCCACTTCTCAATGTAATGAATCTTGCAAATGGTAATGGCTTAGTTAGTATATCATCAAGTTGTAAATATATTGTTGTTGTTTAGCTTGTATAAGTTGTAAGTTTATTTTCAATTTGTTCTATTGTAAAATTATATTTAATGTCTATTCTAGTTCTCTTATGGCAAGTTATTTGCAATATTAATAAAACCTTCATTATCTTCATATATACCTTTTGGACCTGTTAGTTCTAGTTTAATTTTTACCAATAAAGACTTGAGCCATATGGCTTCTCTAACACCTTCAAAAAAGGCCATGTACTCTGCTACGGTGGATGAAGCTGCAACAGATTTTTGCTTCATTGTGCTCCATGAAATTAAACAACTTTCAAACTTTTTAAATAAATATCCAGTAGTACTACGTCTGTCTGTCTCCTTCCCTGCCCAGTCAGAATTAGCATATCCAATAAGAATATTACTAATTTTTAGAATTAGAATTTACTAACTTTTCTCAAATTTCAATCCCAAATCAACAGTTCCTTTTAAATACCTAAAAACTCTTTTAAGACAAAGCCATAACTCCTTATTGTTGTTATTCGAATATCGACCTAAAATACTTATTTTTGTACTTAAGTCTGGGCGAGTACATATAATGTACACATGATGTACATCAAACAACCAATCAAGTTTCTACATTGTACCTCACATGATTCTATAGACTGTAGAGCCTCATAGTTTAGTTTGCTTGGGAGAGGTGTATTAACTGCATTACAGTCTTCCATATTAAACTTTCTCAACACATTCTTTATATATGCCGATTGACTGAGACATATCTGACTTTTATTTCTATCAATTTTAATTCAGATAAAATATCTAACTTCTTTTAAATCAGTCATTTTAAATTTATTTAGAAGGTATGATTTAAATTTAGACATAGTTTCAGGTTTACTAGTGGCAATTATTACATAGTCCACATATAATAAAATATAGATATAATCTGATAAATTTAACTTATCTAAAATACAATTAACTTTTCGATTTTCAAATCCAACATCTTTTAGCACATTTTCAAAAACTTCAAACCAGCATCTTGCAACTTGTTTAAGGCCATAAATAGCTTTATTAAGCTTACATACTGCATTCTCATCGCAATACCTGGCAACCCTCTTGGAACCTTCATGTAGATTTCATCTTTTGGTTTTGGAAGAACCAACAAAAACCGAAAACTGGAAATTCGTGCAACTGGTGCAAATGTCTCAACATAGTCAGTCATATATTCTTGTGTAAAACCTCGTGCTACTAGTCTTGCTTTATACTTTACTAAGTTTCCAAACTCATCTTGTTTAATACTAAAAACACATTTACAATCTACTATGTTTTTATTATTAGGCTTCTGCACCAAACTCCATCCAAACTGATCCAAAAAGATCAGTCATCACGAAATTTCATCAAATGTATAGTTTAGGTTTACCTTTATTTCTTTCACTGCGTCTGATTTCTTGCTCACTTTTGTTACCGTTTATTTCATCACCAGTTTCTATAACTAGATCGGCATTCTTTAGACATTTGGAATTTTCACTAAGTTGTACATTTATTCTAGAATCAACAGATTCATCATTTTCCATCATTGGAAAATTTAACTCTACATTATCTTTATAAGAAGAATCATCAATACTTTTTGTTTGAACCTTCGAGTCTTCTTCTTATTCAACTTTGACTTTAAGATGTTTATTTTGTCCACCACAACATCCCTAGCTGTCATAAATTTTCTAGGTTAACTAATTTTAAATTGATATGAGCCTCACTCTTGGCGATAAAATCCTAAAAATACCGAATTTCGAGAAGAAATTGACATTAACAACAGATGCCAGCAATGTAGCTTTAGGAGCTGTTCTATCACAAGACGGACACCCTGTTAGCTACATTAGCAGAACATTAAATGAACATGAAGTCAATTATAGCGCCATAGAAAAAGAATTATTAGCAATGGTTTGGGCCACTAAAAATTTCCGAAACTTTCTGTTAGGGCGACATTTCGACATTTAGTTACACAAACTAAAAGAACCTAATTCAAAGTTAACAAGATGGAAAATTAGACTTTCGGAATATGACTTCGACATAAAATATATAAAACGAAAGGAAAATTACGTAGCAAACGCACTTTCTAGAGTAAAGATAGAACAAACATTTTTTGGTGAATCTAGGACAGTAGGACAGTAACAATTTGATGGGACTATCAGAGAAAGCTATTAATCAATATAAAAGGCAAATCATCTTTACTAAAGGTTCCAATAGTACAGAAATAGAAATTTACTTCAAAAAACAAATTATACACCTTTCTTATGAAGAAATAACCCTCGAAATAGCCAAACCATATCTACTCGACTATTTCTGTTCAAAAAACAGCGCTCTTTACATCGAAAGCGATGCAGATTTCGAAGTAATTCAAAAAGCTTATAAGGAGACAATGAATCCAAGATATACAAAAATTTTCCGAAGCCTCATCTTACTAAAAAACATTCACACGTACGCAAATTTCAAAGAACTAATTCTAAACACACATGAAAAACTCTTACACCCCGGAATACAGAAAACTGTAAAACTTTTCAGCGAAACATACTAGTTCCCAAATAGCCAACTCCTCATGCAAAATATAATTAACGAATGTCAAGTTTGTAACTTAGCAAAAACAGAACATCGAAATATAAAAATGCCAATGAAAATCACCCCTAAACCCGAACATTGCCGCGATAAATTTGTAATAGATATCTACTCCTCTGAAGGGATCAGTATTTGAGTTGTATTGACATTTATTCTAAATTCGCCAACCTTGAGCAGATAAAAACAAAAGATTGGATAGAATGTAAAAATTCTCTAACGCGCATATTCAATCAGTTGGGAAAACCTAAAATCTTAAAAGCAGACAGAGATGTCGCATTTTCTAGATTAGACCTCAAACGTTGGCTCTAAACTGAAAATGTGTTGCAGATATAGAAAGGCTCCACAAAACGATAAACGAAAAAATCCGTATTATAAAAAATTCCGATGACAATGAAGCTAAACTCAGTAAAATAGAAACGATCCTTTACATTTACAACCACAAAACCAAACATGACACTACTGGACAAACTCATGCCAACATATTTATTTATGCTGGACAACCAATTTTAGGTACACAACACAACAAAGAAATTTAAATCAACGAAATAAACAAAGACCGAACAAAATACAACGTCGACACTAGATATAGAAAGGGACCGTTGCAAAAAGGGAAATTAGAAAACCCTTTTAAATTAACAAGGAACGTCGAACAAACTGACGAAGACCATTACAAAATCACCAATAGAAATAGAGAAACGCATTACTACAAGACCCAATTTAAGAAACAGAAAAAATTTAATAAACTTCCCATTCCCCCCATTGGCCCCCTGGTTCAATATAATACCCCTCCTCACGTTTACAAAAGTATGCCAAACCCAACAACTTCAAATCAACAACATTGATACTAATCATGGATACCTCTTATTTTCCCATAAATCATTTCAAATCCCTTCAGAATACGAACATCATTGTCTTCAATGATCAACCTTTCCGAGATAGATAACCTAACCCACTATTTTAACAATAAAATATCTAATTACACTAACATTCCCCAAATATAACTTTTATACAATAAAATGCGAAGTGAACTTGGCGGAATAACTTTACACCAGACAAATAGACAGAATTTAAATATTTATTTGTAACACTAAACCAATATTCAATTTCATCCCTACAACAGTCAAACAGATAATTAAATATGTAGAGCCAAATAATATCCTTACTTGGAATATAAAAAATATTTTTATAGAACAAGATTGCCAAGAAATAAATAAAAATGTAACACTTAACGGCAACAAAATAATAACAATAAAACAATTTAAAATCAAAATAGAAAAAATAACGTTAAACGAAAACCAGCTAAATCACGAAATAAATCTAACACCATTGTACACAGCCATTGAATTAATAAAAATAAAACCAATAGAACATAAAGACAATGTAAAACTAATATCAAATAATTATATTACAGTCTCTATTATCGTATCACTCATTAGCCTCACATTTTTGTATAGTTTGTATCTACTTAAAACTAAAAATAACAAAAACAATTATTGAAATACAAGATACAAAGATACATTACAAGGGAGGGAAGTAGCATAATATGCTTCACATATTACGCTTACAAGCATTGTACATACAATCTTGCACATGCAAAAACACATGAAACCAATTCACCTTTTTGCTTACATATCGTTCTTTTGTACACATATAGAAAAATCAAACCCCACATCCACAAATACACTGACTAGACATTCCCGCTTCTCGCGACTCACTTCGAGCCGATCAAAACTCTGTACAGTCTTAAGCTGACATTCCTGGAATAAAGACGTTCACCGAAATTGTTCGTGTTTCATTTTAAAGTTGTTTCAGCGTTGATCTTTGTCTTTGTTATTGACAGATCATTTATTCGACTAACAAATTAAAAACTACGTAAGTATTTTAGCTTGTTATTAACAATCAAAGACATATCCATTTCAATGCTGTTTTGTGTCTGGGCGAATAAGCTATGGTTATCTATAAATATTATTGTGAAATACAAATGTTTAATATTGTCAGACTATCATGAGATAAAATGGCACTTCGTTGTTTTCTTTTTATGTCTCTTTATTGTAAGAACAACTGCACACTCTCTTCATAAATCAAGTGACTCTGCATAGATCATATTTACACATACGAGGCCACATACCACAAAGCTACAAATAGAATGTAGCTTAGCTGCAATTGAGCGACTCATCATCTCTCTACATATAAATTCATAAATTCAGTTTTGCAAACACTTTTAACTAAAAATTAATATTATTCATAAGAAATTCAAAAATATCACTTAGGTAAATTTTATTAAATGATACATCATATCACGAGTCCCAGTTCAGTCTGGTTGCTCTGGTATTCGGTTTTGCAAACAATTTATACTAAAAATTAATAATATTCATAAGAAATTCAAAATTATTACTAAACTTAGTTAAATTTTTATTAAATGATACATTATATCACGAGTCCCAGTTCAGTCTGGTTCCTCTGTAGTTTGATCTAAGAATATAATGCTTTAAATCATTCTGTGAGTCCAAGTCCACTTCTCAATGTAATGAATCTTGCAAATGGTAATGGCTTAGTTAGTATATCATCAAGTTGTAAATATATTTTTTTGTTTAGCTTGTATTAGTTGTAAGTTTATTTTCAATTTGACTATTGTAAAATTATATTTAATGTCTATTCTAGTTCTCTTATGGCAAGTTATTTGCAATATTAATACAACCTCCATTATCTTCATAGATATCTTTTGGACCTGTTAATTCTAGTTTAATTTTTACCAATAAAGACTTGAGCCATATGGCTTCTCTAACACCTTCAAATAAGGCCAGGCTTCGGTGGATGAAGATGCAACAGATTTTTGCTTCATTGTGCTCCATGAAATTAAACAACTTTCAAACTTTTTAAATAAATATCCAGTAGTACTACGTCTTTCTGTCTCCTTTCCTGCCCAATCTAAATTAGCATATCCAATAAGAAAATTACTAATTTTTAGAATTAGAATTTACTAACTTTTCTCAAATTTCAATCCCAAATCAACAGTTCCTTTTAAATACCTAAAAACTCTTTTAAGACAAAGCCATAACTCCTTATTGTTGTTATTCGAATATCGACCTAAAATACTTATTTTTGTACTTAAGTCTGGGCGAGTACATAACATGATGTACATCAAACAACCAATCAAGTTTCTACATTGTACCTCACATGATTCTATAGACTGTAGAGCCTCATAGTTTAGTTTGCTTGGGAGAGGTGTATTAACTGCATTACAGTCTTCCATATTAAACTTTCTCAACACATTCTTTATATATGCCGATTGACTGA
This sequence comes from Drosophila sechellia, assembly GCF_004382195.2. Classification (NCBI taxonomy): domain Eukaryota; kingdom Metazoa; phylum Arthropoda; class Insecta; order Diptera; family Drosophilidae; genus Drosophila; species Drosophila sechellia. Next base: position 33,341 of record NW_022611179.1, read on the forward strand.
GACATATCTGACTTTTATTTCTATCAATTTTAATTCAGATAAAATATCTAACTTCTTTTAAATCAGTCATTTTAAATTTATTTAGAAGGTATGATTTAAATTTAGACATAGTTTCGGGTTTACTAGTGGCAATTATTACATAGTCCACATATAATAAAATATAGATATTATCTGAGAAATTTCACTTATCTAAAATACAATAAACTTTTAGATTTTCAAATCCAACATCTTTTAGCACATTTTCAAAAACTTCAAACCAGCATCTTGCAGCTTGTTTAGCTTTATTAAGCTTACATACTGCATTCTCATCGCAATATGGCAACCCTCTTGGAACCTTCATTTCATCTTTCAGTTTTGAAAGAACCAACAAAAACCGAAAACTGTAAATTCGTGCAACTGGTGCAAATGTCTCAACATAGTCAGTCATATATTCTTGTGTAAAACCTCGTGCTACTAGTCTTGCTTTATACTTTACTAAGTTTCCAAACTCATCTTGTTTAATACTAAAAACACATTTACAATCTACTATGTTTTTATTATTAGGCTTCTTTTTATTTCATCACCAGTTTCTATAACTAGATCGGCATTCTTTAGACATGTGGAATTTTCACTAAGTTGTACATTTATTCTAGAATCAACAGATTCATCATTTTCCATCATTGGAAAATTTGACTCTACATTATCTTTATTAGAAGAATCATCAATACTTTTAGTTTGAACCTTCGAGTCTTCTTCTTATTCAACTTTGACTTTAAGATGTTTATTTTGTCCACCAAAACATCCCTAGCTGTCATAAATTTTCTAGGTTAACTAATTTTAAATTGATATGAGCCTCACTCTTGGTGATAAAATCTTTAAATACAGAGAATACATCTGATTTATATGTTAATAGATATGTCACACAGTAATGTGTGTATTCATCAATAAAAACAACGTAATATTTTTTATCATTAATAGTAGAGGGTGTGATTGGCCCACAGACTCGGAATCCTGCAAATCTGGATGCGAGGGAGAGGCCTAGCAACAGCGAAGACGGCTGCGATGCAAAAGTCAAGGGCGTTCAGGTTAAACGGTATTTAATGAACTAACGGTACCGCGCTGGACCTTCGACTCCAGCCGGACAAGGGCACGGAGGTCGAACGGTAACGGTGCGGACTCTGGATATGCACAGTGAACTAACGGTACATTATTTGGACCTGTACCCAAGCGGGCCGTGCGAGAAAGGGGAAATAACGGGATCTCCGCAGCCTATAAAGGGACGGCGCAAGTGAATCTTGAGTCAGTCAGTAATAACAATAATAACTAGAACGCGTGGAAGGGAACACTGAGTCAGAACGTACGGAGATGGAGATCGTGAGTGAGAACGAGCGGAGAAGTTAGTGAAGAGCAAAATGTGGAAGTGTCGGGCAGCAAGAGTCCCGCATTACACGGAAGGACAAGCAATGCATGTGGAGAGTGGAGGAACAAGGACCTGGAAATTTAGAAGACCAATTAAATTATGTGGGGTGGCAGCTTTGTGAGATTTGTGGGCGTTAGAATGGGCGTGCCAAAATGGGACACAAAAATTGACCTGCGTCTATTCTGAATCTGAGATCAAGACGTTCATACGGACAGACGGACGGACGGACAGACGGACATGGGCAGATCGACTCGGCTATTGACCCTGGTCCATTTCAATGCTATTTTGTGTCTGGGCGAATAAGCTATGGTTATCTATAAATATTATTGTGAAATACAATTATTTAATATTGTCAGACTATCATGAGATAAAATGGCACTTGGTTGTTTTCTTTTTATGTCTCTAAACTTAGTTAAATTTTATTAAATGATATATCATATCACGAGTTCCAGTTCAGTCTGGTTGCTCTGGTATTCAGTTTTGCAAACAATTTCAACTAAAAATTAATATTATTCATAAGAAATTCAAAATTATCACTAAACTTAGTTAAATTTTATTAAATGATACATTATATCACGAGTCCCAGTTCAGTCTGGTTCCTCTGTAGTTTGATCTAAGAATATAATGCTTTAAATCATTCTGTGAGTCCAAGTCCACTTCTCAATGTAATGAATCTTGCAAATGGTAATGGCTTAGTTAGTATATCATCAAGTTGTAAATATATTGTTGTTGTTTAGCTTGTATAAGTTGTAAGTTTATTTTCAATTTGTTCTATTGTAAAATTATATTTAATGTCTATTCTAGTTCTCTTATGGCAAGTTATTTGCAATATTAATAAAACCTTCATTATCTTCATATATACCTTTTGGACCTGTTAGTTCTAGTTTAATTTTTACCAACAAAGACTTGAGCCATATGGCTTCTCTAACACCTTCAAATAAGGCCATGTACTCTGCTACGGTGGATGAAGCTGCAACAGATTTTTGCTTCATTGTGCTCCATGAAATTAAACAACTTTCAAACTTTTTAAATAAATATCCAGTAGTACTACGTCTGTCTGTCTCCTTTCCTGCCCAGTCAGAATTAGCATATCCAATAAGAATATTACTAATTTTTAGAATTAGAATTTACTAACTTTTCTCAAATTTCAATCCCAAATCAACAGTTCCTTTTAAATACCTAAAAACTCTTTTAAGACAAAGCCATAACTCCTTATTGTTGTTATTCGAATATCGACCTAAAATACTTATTTTTGTACTTAAGTCTGGGCGAGTACATAACATGATGTACATCAAACAACCAATCAAGTTTCTACATTGTACCTCACATGATTCTATAGACTGTAGAGCCTCATAGTTTAGTTTGCTTGGGAGAGGTGTATTAACTGCATTACAGTCTTCCATATTAAACTTTCTCAACACATTCTTTATATATGCCGATTGACTGAGACATATCTGACTTTTATTTCTATCAATTTTAATTCAGATAAAATATCGAACTTCTTTTAAATCAGTCATTTTAAATTTATTTAGAAGGTATGATTTAAATTTAGACATAGTTTCGGGTTTTACTAGTGGCAATTATTACATCGTCCACATATAATAAAATATAGATATTATCTGATAAATTTAACTTATCTAAAATACAATAAACTTTTAGATTTTCAAATCCAACATCTTTTAGCACATTTTCAAAAACTTCAAACCAGGATCTTGCAACTTGTTTAAGGCCATAAATAGCTTTATTAAGCTTACATACTGCATTCTCATCGCAATACCTGGCAACCCTCTTGGAACCTTCATGTAGATTTCATCTTATGGTTTTGGAAGAACCAACAAAAACCGAAAACTGGAAATTCGTGCAACTGGTGCAAATGTCTCAACATAGTCAGTCATATATTCTTGTGTAAAACCTCGTGCTACTAGTCTTGCTATATACTTTACTAAGTTTCCAAACTCATCTTGTTTAATACTAAAAACACATTTACAATCTACTATGTTTTTATTATTAGGCTTCTGCACCAAACTCCATCCAAACTGATCCAAAAAGATCAGTCATCACGAAATTTCATCAAATGTATAATTTAGGTTTACCTTTATTTCTTTCACTGCGTCTGATTTCTTTCTCACTTTTGTTACCGTTTATTTCATCACCAGTTTGTATAACTGGATCGGCATTCTTTAGACATGTGGAATTTTCACTAAGTTGTACATTTATTCTAGAATCAACAGATTCATCATTTTCCATCATTGGAAAATTTGACTCTACATTATCTTTATTAGAAGAATCATCAATACTTTTATTTTGAACCTTCGAGTCTTCTTCTTATTCAACTTTGACTTTAAGATGTTTATTTTGTCCACCACAACATCCCTAGCTGTCATAAATTTTCTAGGTTAACTAATTTTAAATTGATATGAGCCTCAATCTTGCCGATAAAATCTTTAAATACAGAGAATACATCTGATTTATATGTTAATAGATATGTCACACAGTAATGTGTGTATTCATCAATAAAAACAACGTAATATTTTTTATTATCAATAGTAGAGGGTGTGATTGGCCCACAGACTCGGAATCCTGCAAATCTGGATGCGAGGGAGAGGCCTAGCAACAGCGAAGACGGCTGCGATGCAAAAGTCAAGGGCGTTCAGGTTAAACGGTATTTAATGAACTAACGGTACCGCGCTGGACCTTCGACTCCAGCCGGACAAGGGCACGGAGGTCGAACGGTAACGGTGCGAACTCTGGATATGCACAGTGAACTAACGGTACATTATTTGGACCTGTACACAAGCGGGCCGTGCGAGAAAGGGGAAATAACGGGATCTCCGCAGCCTATAAAGGGACGGCGCAAGTGAAGCTTGAGTCAGTCAGTAATAACAATAATAAGTAGAACGCGCGTGGAAGGGAACACTGAGTCAGAACGTACGGAGATGGAGATCGTGAGTGAGAACGAGCGGAGAAGTTAGTGAAGAGCAAAATGTGGAAGTGTCGGGCAGCAACAGTCCCACATTACACGGAAGGACAAGCAATGCATGTGGAGAGTGGAGGAACAAGGACCTAGAAATTTAGAAGACCAATTAAATTATGTGGGGTGGCAGCTTTGTGAGATTTGTGGGACACAAAAATTGCCCTGCGTCTATTCTGAATCTGAGATCAAGACGTTCATACGGACAGACGGACATTAGAAGGTATGATTTAAATTTAGACATAGTTTCGGGTTTACTAGTGGCAATTATTACATAGTCCACATATAATAAAATATAGATATTATCTGAGAAATTTCACTTATCTAAAATACAATAAACTTTTAGATTTTCAAATCCAACATCTTCAAAACTTCACATTTTCAAAAACTTCAAACCAGCATCTTGCAGCTTGTTTAGCTTTATTAAGCTTACATACTGCATTCTCATCGCAATATGGCAACCCTCTTGGAACCTTCATTTCATCTTTCAGTTTTGAAAGAACCAACAAAAACCGAAAACTGTAAATTCGTGCAACTGGTGCAAATGTCTCAACATAGTCAGTCATATATTCTTGTGTAAAACCTCGTGCTACTAGTCTTGCTTAATACTTTACTAAGTTTCCAAACTCATCTTGTTTAATACTAAAAACACATTTACAATCTACTATGTTTTTATTATTAGGCTTCTTTTTATTTCATCACCAGTTTCTATAACTAGATCGGCATTCTTTAGACATGTGGAATTTTCACTAAGTTGTACATTTATTCTAGAATCAACAGATTCATCATTTTCCATCATTGGAAAATTTGACTCTACATTATCTTTATTAGAAGAATCATCAATACTTTTAGTTTGAACCTTCGAGTCTTCTTCTTATTCAACTTTGACTTTAAGATGTTTATTTTGTCCACCAAAACATCCCTAGCTGTCATAAATTTTCTAGGTTAACTAATTTTAAATTGATATGAGCCTCACTCTTGGCGATAAAATCTTTAAATACAGAGAATACATCTGATTTATATGTTAATAGATATGTCACACAGTAATGTGTGTATTCATCAATAAAAGCAACTTTTTTTTTTTTTTTTTTAAATATTCTCAGCGCCTGTTGGTGCTGTCATTTTATTGTACTCTGATTTTGTTTTAAAATATATAGTTACAATTTATGGCATTTTACAGTTTTGGATCGGCGGCGATTGTGCGCACCATGGTTATGAGAGCTATTTAAGAATTTCAATTTCGAGGAAAATTTTTGATTTGCTTGGCGGCAGTTATACGCGCCATGATTTAAATTGGAATCTAAGATTTAGGATTTTACGTTAAGTTAGCCTTAGCTTATGGTAGTTACAATTTTTATAGGTACTAGTAGTTTAGGTAGTAGTTTTAAGTTTAAGTAATATAGTAAGAAGAAAAATTTGTGGTATTATGGGGAAAGATTTTAGGTGGATGTATATTCTAAAGCTAAAATATTGTGGCATAGGATTCCAGCGATGAGACTCTAGCAGATGGCGGCGACGACGAGCAGTTGCTATCATCCGAGGAGATAGATAGCACTGTTGCCCATCCTTCACTTTGGTCTCCATTATGTCCGTCCATTTTGTATGCTGCGTTACGTCTTGTTCACTTTGGTTAGCTGTTTCACTGGTGCCTCTGCCGGATTTTCAATCACCACTGACGCGCCGTTTTGGTCGGGAAGCCTAGGCGGGCTATTGGACTTCGATAAATCGGAGGAAAAAAGCACGGCTAGTAATCGGTGTTCTGGCGATTTTCCCGTCAGAATGGTTACCGATATATCGCTTCGCGTTGGCCGATGTCATTGGTCATTATCAGTAGCTGGTCTCACTACTCCTGGGCTTCGATAAATCGGAGGTAAAAGCAGCCTAGCTGGTAATCGATGTTCTGGCATTTTTCCCGCCAGAAACGTTATCGATACCCTGCTTCGCGTTAGCCGGTATTCCAGGTCATTCTCGGTAGCTGGTCTCACTACTAATTGGAAAAGGGAAAAAGAAATCATATGTTACCTTTCCTGATGTAAATTGTGATGTAGTTCCTTCTCCTATTTGGTACAGCAACTAAATATTATTATTTCTTTCAGCGTCGCTGCTCATCGCGTCACCTCGGAGATGCCATCATGTACCAGGCATCGGCCAATCTGGCCCGTCAGACCTGATGCAAGCGTCCAGTAAATCATAATATTAGACATCCAGAAAGAAGTATTTGTCCACCGGATAATCGTCGTACGGCAAAACGATTGGCAAGGAATGCGACTGCGGCAAAAACCATTCCCTGCTACTGCTGTCGCTACCGACCGCTGCTGTTGTTGCATTATGGTGATGGCTGCGTCGCCGCCGCTGTTGCTGCTGGTGGTGAGTACGTAGCTGTTGTTGTTGTTGCTGGTGGTGACTACGTCACTGCTGTTGCTGCTGATGGTGGTGGCTGCGTCGCTGCTGTTTCCGCTGCTGGTGGCGACCGCGTCGCTGCTGTTTTTGCTGCTGGTGGTGACTGCATCGCTGCTGGTGGTGAAGTGCGTCGCTGCTGGTGGTGCCTGCGTCGCTGCTGGTGGTGGCTGCGTCGCTGCTATTGCCGCTGCTGGTGGCCGACCGCGTCGCTACTGTTTTTGCTGCTGGTGGTGACTGCATCGCTGCTGGTGGTGAAGTGCGTCGCTGCTGGTGGTGCCTGCGTCGCTGCTGGTGGTGATTACGCTGCCGCTGCTGCTGCTGCCAGTGGCGGCTGCGTCGTTGCTGTTGTTGCTGCTGGTATATTTTTTTTTTTTTTTTCCTTTGTATTTTTCAGGTGCCTAGGCTGGACGGTTCTTGGAGGTAAGTATTATGTTTGTATTTGTTTATTTATATAGTTGCATTATTTGTTGTTTTTCAGGTATATTTTTCAGGTCGGCTATTCTGAAGGTGGGTATTATGTTTGTTTTAAATTGCATTAAATTTTTGTTTTTTGTTATCAGGTACTTTTGTAGCAGCTAATTTTGAGTCCGTCGTAGCTGTGATGCCGTGGTTTATTGGGTTCTTAGTTTGCGATTAATCTGGAGGTAAGTATTAAGTTTGTTGTTATAATTGCATTAATATTTGTTTTTGTTTTCAGGTACATTTGTTGCAGCTCATATTGAGGCCGTCGCTGCTAGGATCACGTGGTTTTGATTTCTTTACGTTTGCGGTTAATCTGGAGTTAAGTATTACGTTTGTTGTTATAATTGCTTTTATATTTGTTTAATTTGTTTAATTTTTCAGGTACGTTTGTAGCAGCTAATATTAAGGCCGACGCAAATGGGATGCCAAGGATTTGGGTTCTTAAAGTTTGCGATTAATCTGGAGGTAAGTATTAAGTTTATTGTTATAATTGCATTCTTTTTCCTTTCTTCCAGTTCATTTGCCGGTCCGAGAATGATTGCCAGGTGGCCTGTCAGGAAGTCGGGTCGTCGTATATTCCCAGAAGGCGGATGTGGCAAAAGCATTCACTGTTGTTCCTGTCGCTGTTTTTATTGTTGCTGCTGTTTCCTTGTGTTGCCGACTCGTTATCACGCTCGGCTAGAAGGTGATTCCTGTGTCGCAACTCGCCTTGATGAAGCTCTGCATGTTGTTGGTGATTCCGGCGCCTAATCCCAGGCAAGGCTGCCATCAGACATGATCTCCGTACGTTTAGTGTCGCTAATCATCGGCCATTCGGTCCCTTCAGTCCTGATGCAGGTATCCCTACTTTAGCAGGAGGGAAAAGCATGCGCCGCAGTTCAGTTGCTTTTACAGGAACACACCGGTTTTCAGGAATGAAATTTTATTGTATATTTTAGGAAAGAGAAGGAAAACTAATAAATTATTTTCTTTCTTTCAGGAAAGCGGTGGTGAAGAGCCAGACAAAGCGGCAAATGGAGCCATCATAAAGCGGAGATTGTTTCAGGCACATATCCATCAGTTTGGAATGAGAGACGGATCACCAGTGATGCGTTCTCCATCTCGCCAGGAAAGCGCCATTCGAGTGCGCAGTCTATATCATCCAGTAGGTGTTATTAGTTAGATTTTACCATTTATATGTGAGACATTTTCCTTTATTAAAATAACCTGTATGTGAGCCTTTAGCCTTTTTTTATTTATTTCTTTTCTATTTATATATTTTGCCACCCCTTCCGCCAGTTTTGGTTAATTCTGTCTTTTGCTTTTCTCTGATTTATTTTAATTTTGTTCCTGGTCTCCTTCGTAGTCGGGTAAGATTATTCTCTGTACATTTAGTGGTTGTCCTTTAAATCTTTCTATTATTTCCTGTCTGGTTAGATCGCCCCTTCTATATTGCTTATTATATAGGTTGATTTCTGATTCACCCCATCTATCTGGAGGCCACTTTTGGCTTTCCCTTTCCCTTCTTTCTATCACTTCCTGTTGTTTTATTCTTCTAAGCTCTTCCTCTTCTTCCTCTAGTCTCAGCAGGGTGGGGAGTTCAATTAGATGTGTTTGCCTTATTTTATCTCTCTCATTTCGCTTTTTTAGGGTTCTGCAGTCATCTAGATCAGGGATTTTTAGAAGTTTAGGTGAGAGTGTTTGTCCAGTCTGGTTTAGGGTGATATGGTCCCTTGTCATTTTCAAGTACCTCTGCCTGCTACTTTCTAGTCTTTTCGGGATAAAGTGCCTAGAGAAGATCCTGCGAACAGCTATATTTGGGTGTGATTTTATGGTTTCTGAGAACCTGTGGACAGTCTGTTGGTAGAAATCTTCTACTGTTTTGACTTCAAATCGGTCCCTTATAGTTTCGTTTTTCGTATATCTTCCCGCTCTACATATGTCTCTCACTTTCTTATTTTCCACAACTTGAATCCGTCTTATCTGTGCATCCGTAACAAGGGGACCCCAGGCTGCTATGGCATACTGCCATATTGGTGACAGGACTGACTTAAGGATCAGCATTTTAGTCTTTGTAGGGAGTTTGCTCCTTCCGTTTAAGACCCATGTCATTTTTCTGTAGGCTGAAGTGTATTTGCCCACCAGCTTTGTGACGTGGGAACTAAGGGTTAGCTTGCTGTCAAGGATTATGCCAAGGTATGATTGTTTATTTTCAGTCTTTATTGTTTGGCCCTTTATCTTCATAGTCTTTAGATTTGTTGGTAAGTCGTTTTTTAATGTGAAGATGACATGTCCAGTTTTAGCAGCGTTTATTGATATACCCCATTTTTCTGCCCAGTCGGAAAATGACTTAAGGTAGTTTTCATTGTTCCTTGTGGCAGCAGTTGGTATTATGTCTGAGCTAAGGACCATAGTGTCGTCTGCGTATGTTGAAAGCATGATTCTTTCTGTTGGTGAGGGGCGGTAGATATGTGGAAGAGGCATGTCTGAGGAGAAGATTGAGTAGAGTAGTGGTCCGAGATTGCTTCCTTGTGGCACACCTGCGCCTATTTGTCCTGTTCTCGAGGTCTCTCCAGCTTGGTCTTTGACCTCAAACGTTCTATTTGTTAGGTAGCTCTCCAGAATGATGTATAGGTTGTAAGGTAGTATCTTAGCTAGCTTAAGTAATAGTCCTTCATGCCAAACCCTGTCAAAAGCTTCTGTTATGTCAAGAAAAACCGCTGAGCAGTATTCCTTTTTCTCAAAGGCCTCTAGAATGAAATGTGTGACCCTGGCTATTTGCTGCTCAGTTCCGTGCTCTTTTCTAAAGCCAAATTGGTGCAGAGGTATAGCTTTTTTGAATAGGTCTACCTTAAAAAGTCTTTTTAAGAGTAGTCTTTCAAAAATTTTTGAGAGTCCCGAAAGTAGACTAATCGGCCTATATGAACTTGGCTCGTTTGTACTTTTCCCTGGTTTTAGAATCATTTTTACCTGTGCATGCTTCCAGGCTTCAGGGTAGTATCCTAATCTAAGTATGGAGTTATAGATTAGGATAAGGTACAGGGTAGCTTTAGTCGGTAGGGTTTTTATTAGCTGGTTTGTTATAAGGTCTTTTCCCGGTGCTTTACTGTTCTTTAAGTTTTTTATTTCGTCATTCAATTCATTTAGAGTAATGGGTTGGTTTTGTGGGTTTTTGTTTAGATTATGTCGTTCGGTTTGCATGCTTTCCTTAATTATTCTTAGTTCAGTATTAACTCTATTTATGTGGTAATCAGGTACATTATTATTTGGCTTAAATCTTCCTTCCAAGTGGGAGACAAATGCTTCTGTTGTCTCCTTTATCGTTTTTGTCCATTTTGGTCCGTTTTGGGTTTCTAATTTGAGGGGAAAATTAGGCTGATTTGTCCTTTTGCCTTCGTCTAGCAGTTTCCACATTTTTCTCATTCTGTCCGGGTTATTTGTGTCTATTCCTTCGACTTGCTCATTGATTCTATTTTCTCTCAAGGTTTTTATTGCTTTTTTTAGTCGATTTTCAGCAGCTTTTAGTTTAGCTTTGTCCTCGTCCGTTCTAGTAGCTTTAAAAACTCTGCTTAGTGTTCGTTTTTCCTCCAGCAGTCTGCTTGTGGTTTCGTCCAGTGCTAGGGTATGACTTTTTCTGTTGGCTTGCCCATGCCTTCTTCTGGAGTTTTCAGGTGTTCTTAGGGTGGGAGTTGATTCCGCAACCGAGTCCTTTATGTTTTTCATGAAGATATTTATGGCGTCGTTTATATCTTCTGCTACCCTTATCTCAGTGTTTAATAGTACCTTTCTTTCCAGGACTTTCTTAAAAAGCTCAATGTTAGTGTTTTTCTTGAGGATATTGTGGTTTTGTTTTTGCAAGGAGAGAGTGTTTATATCTAGGTTTATCTCTAGTAATATGGGAAGATGGTCTGAGGATAGATCCGCCCTTGAAGAAATTCTTTTTTCAAATCTGCCAAGCCCTTTACAAATGGAGAAATCTATTGCTGACGGGTTTTTCCTTGTGTCGTGCGGGAAATGTGTCGCACAGCCAGTAGCAATGATCTCAGCCAAGGAGTCAGCTTGAACTGCTTCGAAGAGTGCGGCGCCACGTTGACAGGCGCGTATACAGCCCCATTGCCTATGTTTTGCATTCCAGTCGCCACATAGGATGAACTTAGACTGTCCTCCCAAAGTTTTCTCAGCAAAATTGAGAACGTCAGTAAAATGGTGGGACAACCACTTTGGTGAGGGCGGACAGTAGACAGATGCTATTACTATCATTTCGCTGCGTCTGTTGTTGTCTGGCAGCAAGACTATTGGTGCACTCTGTATGCATTCTTTTTCAATTGGTTTTAAGGCCATATGTCGGATACTGCTGTTTACTATAGTGGCGACTCCTCCTCTCTTGCTAGAGACAGGATTTTGGGCTAAGTATGTGAAGAATCCTGGCAGCTCTAGTTTGGTGGATTTGTTGTCAAGTCTGGTTTCAGTGACTATGACTATGTGAGCATCAATATTTACGATGAACAGCTTGAGCTCATCTAATTTATTGTTAATCCCACCAGCATTCCAGAAAGCGATTTTAAGTATATTCCTGTTTCCCGTCTGAGCCATAAGAGACGTCACTTTCTGATGATACTAGAAAGAGCGTTTACACAAAGATTGGATCCCGGAAAGGATTTTTTGGAGATTTTGGACAATATTTTCTTTGATTTAGTAGGCTGGTGACGATTTCTAGGAGGTTGTTTAGCTTCTTTTCCATCCCTTCAATGCGATTTAAAATGTATTGCTCCTGACTAGGCTCCTTGGATCCGTAATTAGGGATATCTTCAGCTGTTGGGGGTGGGCGGAAGTGGGTGAGATGTGTGTTGGCCGGGTTTAGGACGCTATTAGGGTTTTTCCTGCTTTCTTCTAGAGAAGCCAGGACCTTTTTGCTAGTTGTCGGCGGGCTTGTTTCTTTCCTCAGTTTCTTGTCCAGATTCTTCATTCTATTTAGGCGTTTGCTTATAGATATATTTCTTTGCGTAATCTTTACTTGTCTTATTTTAGCAGGTATTTTAGTGTTGTTTACGGTGCGTGGGGCGGCGTGTGTGTAGGGCTGTTTATTGCGGGACGTTTGTAGGTGCGTGGGTTTTTGGTAGGGCTGTTTATTGCGGGGCGTCTGGAGGTGCGTGGGTTTTGGGTAGGGCTGTTTATTGCGGGGCGTCTGGAGGTGCGTGGGTTTTGAGTGTAGGGATTGGATTTTGTTAATGGATAGTCTTTGCTTTGCTTCTTGGAAAGCAGGACATCCTTTATAGCTGCTTACGTGACTTCCATTACAATTTGCACAAACAGCAGGAAGGTTTTTGGGTTTGGTGCATGAAACCGTGGCGTGCAGTTGGCCACATTTCATGCATTTAAACGGGTTTCTGCAATAATTCCTTGTGTGTCCAAAACACTGGCAGCGATGACATTGCGTAGGATCCTTTGATACCCGTTTCCTTTCAACCTTGACTCTTTGTCCTCCCAGGGATTTTAATAGCAGGACCTTGAGATGGCTGCCGTCAGCCTTGGGTACAACTTCAACCTCATGAATGCGCATAGGATTTTTTGTGTCCCTAAACTGCATTGCCCTGATAAGTTTTGTAGCTATACCGATATCTTGTAGTTGGCTTTCAATCCATTTGGTCGGGGTTGACTGATGGAGATGCCTAATTACAATTTGGAAGCCTTTTTCACTCTTTGGCTGGTGGGAGTGGAGTGGTATGTTTGCCTCAAGGAGAACATTCTGAATTGCATTGTAGGCATCCATTGTTTTAGCTTGGATTCTTATGTTGTTGCCGAGTTCAGCTTTGGTGGTAAAGCTATTGACCCCGGCTTTATAATTTAACTTTTCTATTAGCGGAATAATCTGCTGAATGTTTGTCAAGAAGATAGATGGTGGTTTCCTGCTAGCTGGAATCGTTTTCCAGGGCGGTAGGTCGGGGTTAGCTGCTGTGTTTGAGGGACTAGTGACTGGGGCTGTGTCCATTTCAGCTGACTTCTGCAAAGATTCTCTTCTCGAGTCTTGCCGAATTTTAATAGCTGCTTTACTTTTGAATATGGGTGTTTCAGTGGGTAGATTCGTGACACCCAGATCATCGTCAGAGAAATCGTCGCGTATTCTAACCTTTTTGTTTGAGGTTTGAATTTGGCCCTCGTCAAGACAGTCCCCACGGCGCTTCCCAGGAGTTTTGGGAGAAATCAGTGTTTTTGTTAGGTTTTTTCTAGCTGCACTCAGTGAGCGTCCGAGGGCGGCAGAGTCATGTTTTGCGTGGAGTAAATTTTGCATTGGAGTTGGTGAGCGTTTTGCATTTTCTCTAGCCAACTCTGCAAAAGTTTTGACGGGAAAAATGTTCTGAGAAGCTGTGGGTTTGCCTGCTTGAGTGACAGCACTGATAGCTGTGACAGCACTGATTGCTGTGACGTCACTGATTTCTGGGCCTGGGTTTGAGTCTTGGGCGGAAAGGGATGCGCTTATGGCGGGCTTTATTGGACGTAAGTATGTGTCGGAGGGAGAAGCTTCTTTGGCGGTTTTTGATGATTTGGTTGCATTGGTGTAATTATGTTGTGTGGGTATGTTTATAAGTACTTTGGCGGGAAGCAGGTTTTGTGTTGCTATGTGTTTGTCTGTGTGGGTGTGTGTCTTGGCTGCAATGGTAGGTATTTGCTTTATGGTGAGGGGTGGCGGGTTTTTGGCGGCCTGTGCTGGCTTTGTTTCACGTAAGTATGTGTGGGAGGGAGAAGCTGCTTTGTCGGTTTTTGATGCTGTGGTTGCATTATTGTCGTTGTGTTGTGTGGGTGAGTTTATAAGTGTTTTGGCGGGAATAAAGTTTTGTGTTGTTGTGTGTTTGTTTGTGTGGGTGAGAGTCTTGGCTGCTATGCTCGCTGCTGCTATTGCTGGGTTTTTGGCGGGTTGTGTTGGCTTGGTTTCACATAAGTGTGAATGTGAAGAGAGGTTTATTTGACCGGTTTTTGGTGATGTGGTTGCATTAGTGTCGTTATATTGTGTGGGTGAGTTTATATGCCTTTTGGCGGGAAAGAGATTTTGTGACGCTGTGGGCTTGTCTGTGTGGGTGTGTGTCTTGGCTGTTTTGTTTGTGTATTGCGTTTGGGTGATGGGTGAAGAGTTTTTGGCGGGCTGTGCTGGCTTGTTTTCAAGTAGTTGTGAGTGAGAATAAATTCTTTTAGCGGTTTTTGATGCTTTGGTTGCATTAATGTCGTCATCTTGTGTAGGTGTGTCTACATGTGTTTTGGCGGGAAGAATTTTCTGGGTTTCTGTAGCTGTGTCTGTGTTAGTGGGTGTTTTAGTTGCAGAGTTTGGGCTTGAATCTTTGGTAGTGGGCGATGGTTTGGCGGGTTTTATCGGCTTGGTATTGCATAAGGGTGTGTGTGTGGGAAGAATTATTCTAGCTGTTTTCGCTGCTTTCTCTGTGTTGAGTGCACTGGCGTCATCGTCTTGTGTAGGTGTAACTACATGTGTTAGTGGCGAGGAAGTGCTAAAATTTTTGCTAATGGAAATGGGGAAGGGGCTATCGGCAGGCTTTTTTTCAGTGGCTTCAGTGGTATTAGCAGTACTCCCGCATTTATCAACAAATAAAGGGTCTGGCAATATGGTATTTTTATTTTCATTTAATACAATATTTTCAAAATCGTAAGATTTCATGTCGGTATTTAGTTGATATAGGCTTCTTCTTACTTTTTTTTTTTTTTTTTTTTTATATTTTCAGCGTATGGTGACGCTGTCATTTTATTGTCCTTTGATTTTTGCTTAAAAATATACAGAGACAATTTGTGGCAAATTACATTTTCGGATTTTTTTTGGCTGCAGAATGCGTGCCATAATTACAAGTATTTATAATTTAAATTTACAGGAGATATTTTTGAAAAATTTGGCGGCTTTTTGCGCGCCTTGTTTTTGAAATATGTGTCGGTAGTTTTTTGCACGCCATGTTTTTGAAATATTTGGCGGCATTTTTTGCGCGCCATGGTTTAAATTTGAATATTACTTTACTTAGGAAATAGCTTATAACAAGGAGAAAATAGTTTTGTTTAAGTAATCTAGGAATATAGTTGAGCGATGACATGGTATCCAGCGATGATACTATAACCGATGGCGGCGAGGATGAGCAGTTGCTGTCGTCAGATGAGATGGATAAAACCGATGCCCATCCTCCGCTTTGGTTCACTTTCTGGCCGTCCATTAGTTGTTGTTGTTGCTGCTGGCTTCACTTTTAGCTACTGTTTCGCGCGCGCCTCTGTCGGTTTTATAATCACAACTGACTTGCAAAATTAGGCTAGGCGCGTAGGCGGGCTTTTTCGATAGCTCAAAGGCACGGCGGAATATCGATATGCTATCAATTTCACGGCAGCTCATTATCGATATTTCGCGCCCTTTTGTTTGGCGGGCTTATCGGCTATTATATTTGCAGCCAGCCTATCGCCTATCGGGCAGAAATACTGGAATTGTTCAGGTTAGTATTTTTGGAATTCCAGTATTTCTCCTGCGCTATGTCCGTATCAATGGCATATTCAAGAAAGGGTCTCACTTCTCCAAGCGGAAAAAGAAGCAGAAAAATTGCGTGTTATTTCTTATTGTAGATATTTGTTTTCCTGCGCATTTCCCATAGTAATCCTGTTTATGCTTTCAGTGGTGCTGTTTACGTTGATGCTGCGGAGATGCAAGTATGCAGCGGCCGGCGTGGCCAGTCAACATTGGTGCACACACAACTTTTGTTTTTTTTTTTTTTTTTTTAATATTTTCAGCGTATGGTGACGCTGTCATTTTATTGTCCTTTGATTTTTGCTTAAAAATATACAGAGACAATTTGTGGCAAATTACATTTTCGGATTTTTTTTGGCTGCAGAATGCGTGCCATAATTACAAGTATTTATAATTTAAATTTACAGGAGATATTTTTGAAAAATTTGGCGGCTTTTTGCGCGCCTTGTTTTTGAAATATGTGTCGGTAGTTTTTTTGCACGCCATGTTTTTGAAATATTTGGCGGCATTTTTTGCGCGCCATGGTTTAAATTTGAATATTACTTTACTTAGGAAATAGCTTATAACAAGGAGAAAATAGTTTTGTTTAAGTAACCTAGGAATATAGTTGAGCGATGACATGGTATCCAGCGATGATACTATAACCGATGGCGGCGAGGATGAGCAGTTGCTGTCGTCAGATGAGATGGATAAAACCGATGCCCATCCTCCGCTTTGGTTCACTTTCTGGCCGTCCATTAGTTGTTGTTGTTGCTGCTGGCTTCACTTTTAGCTACTGTTTCGCGCGCGCCTCTGTCGGTTTTATAATCACAACTGACTTGCAAAATTAGGCTAGGCGCGTAGGCGGGCTTTTTCGATAGCTCAAAGGCACGGCGGAATATCGATATGCTATCAATTTCACGGCAGCTCATTATCGATATTTCGCGCCCTTTTGTTTGGCGGGCTTATCGGCTATTATATTTGCAGCCAGCCTATCGCCTATCGGGCAGAAATACTGGAATTGTTCAGGTTAGTATTTTTGGAATTCCAGTATTTCTCCTGCGCTATGTCCGTATCAATGGCATATTCAAGAAAGGGTCTCACTTCTCCAATGGGAAAAAGAAGCAGAGAAATTGCGTGTTATTTCTTATTGTAGATATTTGTTTTCCTGCGCATTTCCCATAGTAATCCTGTTTATACTTTCAGTGGTGCTGTTTACGTTGATGCTGCGGAGATGCAAGTATGCAGCGGCCGGCGTGGCCAGTCAACATTGGTGCACACACAACTTTTGTGGAGGAGAAACGTGTGCCGCAGTCCGCGTCATCTAAAGGCTTATGTTTGTCTGTGTGTGTGCGTGAGTATAGTCTGCCTGATGTTCCCATTTGAGCCGAGTCTAATGCTTGTATCTTCTTAACATTTGCAGGCTTTGTTTATGTGAGTTGTGATGTTGCTTTCTCCTTTCTGATACTGCAAAAGAAAAATATTATTAATGCTGTCAGCGTAGCTGCTCATCTCGCCGCCGCAGAGATGACATCGTGTGCCAGGCAGCGGCCAGTCTGGCCCGTCCGGCATGATGCAAGCGTTCAGACTGTGGCGGGTGAAGAAATGCGCCGCAGCCCATCGACGTCTGCAGGAAACGCTCCGGTATGACAGAATTGCAGTTTCATACAAATCTGAGTGCAAAATAGAAATTATCCAGTTTTCTTTCTTCCAGACTTGGAACGTCGGTGACTGCCATCCCGGATGATTGCCCAGTGGCCAAGTAAGGAGTCGGAAAAGCAGTGAACGGCAGGCTCGCCATTGCACTCAGCAGGAGTCCGTAAGGAAGGATCTGTCCGAGGGAAAATCGACGTCTCATAATTCGCCTATTGCACAACTGCTGTTGCCGCCGATGGTGGCGACCGCGTCTCCGCTGTTGCTGCTGCTGGTGGTGCCCGCGTCGCTGCTGCTGCCGCTGCTGGTGGTGACTGCGACGCTGCTGCTGGAGGTGACTGCGTCGCTGCTGCTGTTGGTGGTGACTGCGTGGCTGCTGCTGCTGGTGGTGACCGCGCCGATGCTGCTTTTTTTTTTTTTTTTTTACATTTCAGGTGGAGGTACGGAGACAGAATGAATTCTGTTCCGCATCCACTACTTTATTTTGCCTTTGATTACATTTTATGCAATATATAGGTACAATAATTTGGATTTTGAGTTTAACATAGCTTGGGGTGAGTTTGGGGCTTGGACATAGTTAGTATAAATTATAGTTAGTATTTTTGTAGACTTGGATTTCAGACAATGACATGGATTGGTAACATTATTGACTTGCATGTTTAGTTTACATTTTTAAAATGAAATTAATTTACAATAAACATTAACATTTTAGGCTAACATTGCTTTATTTATTTCTTTTCAGGTACCTCCGCCAGAAGGACGGAAGCACCGAGTCGCTGGGAAGTCTCGGGAGTCATCACAGGTAAGTTTTGTTGTAAGTTGGCTGTGGTCAGTTGCGGCCGCTGGAAGCGAGTCACTTGCAACATGTTGCAGGTGATTTGTTCTCATCTGCGGCATCCCACGCAGCCGTCGTTTGGTGAAGATCCGTTATATCGTCAATGTCAGTTTTATGTAATTGTTTAATGAGTTCGTTTGTATTGCAGATGCATATTGCCGGTCGTCAGGAAGAGGAGTTGCGAGTTGTCCAACGCAGCCGTCAATGCGTTTTAATTGAGCTGCTGGCATTATGGTCGTGGAGTTCGTCTCGTGGCAGAGAAGTCGTCTGTGGGGATTGTAGTTCGGACAATCACCGAAGGGAGCCAGGTGCATCGCGTCTTGTGGCCATAGCTTCAGGATTGGTTGCTTGGGGCCGCCGGTTCGAGATTTGTTGCAGAGAGCCGCCGCAACGAGATTGCCATGGAAATGGATGTAAAAATAGAATTTGGTAAGTATAATATTTGTTGGTTGTTATTTGATGATTGCATTAATTTTTGTTGTTTCAGGTACATTGAGTGGAAATTAATTTAAGGTAAGTATTATATTTGTGTATATTTGTTTATATAGTAGCGTTTGTTATTGTTTTTCAGGTACTTAAGGAGGAAACTAGTCTTGGGTGAGTATTTATTGATTTAATAATTGCGTTGATTTTTGCTTTTCAGGTACGTTTTGTGAGGGCTAAGTTGGAGGCCCAGGTGCGCCGCGTCTTGTGGCCGTATCGCCAGGAGTGGCAGCTTGGGCCGCCGGTTCGAGGTTTGTTGCAGAGGGCCGCCGCAACTAAATAGGCATGGAAATGGATGCAAGAATAGTATTTGGTAAGTATTATATATGCTATTTGTTAATTATGTTTGCATTAATTTTTGTTGTTTCAGGTGCATTGAGTGGAATTTAATTTAAGGTAAGTATTATTTTGGTGTATCTTTGTTTATATAGTAGCGTTTATTATTGTTTTTCAGGTACTTTAGGACGAAACTAGTCTTGGGAGTATTTATTGCTTTTATAATTGCGTTGATTTTTTGCTTTTCAGGTACGTTTTGTGAGGGCTAAGTTGGAGGCTCTTGTTATTGTGTTATTGCAGCTGGAATGCCGCAATTTTGGAGTCATCAAGTTTGCAATTAGATAAGTATTACATTTTAAATATAAATTTCCCAGTAATAGCTTGTGTTCCTTTGTTTCAATAGTTGATGTCTTTGAAGCTGGAGCTACGTGCTTGTCGTCAGCAGGATGGAGCTGTCCACTAGCATCTGCTACTTTGTCTGTCAGGTTTGTTATTATTTATGTGTCCTTGATTAATTTATGTATTGCATTCTTATTTGTTTTCCTTTCATTACAGGTTAGGAGAGAATTCTTTGAAGATACAGACTGAGGAAAATTATGCAATTTGGGGACTGATTTTGAAGCTTTATAAAATGTCGTTTTAATAGATATAAGTATTTGTAAATTTAATTGGATGTTTTTGCGCGCCATGGTTTAAATTTGAATATTACTTTACTTAGGAAATAGCTTATAACAAGGAGAAAATAGTTTTGTTTAAGTAATCTAGGAATATAGTTGAGCGATGACATGGTATCCAGCGATGATACTATAACCGATGGCGGCGAGGATGAGCAGTTGCTGTCGTCAGATGAGATGGATAAAACCGATGCCCATCCTCCGCTTTGGTTCACTTTCTGGCCGTCCATTAGTTGTTGTTGTTGCTGCTGGCTTCACTTTTAGCTACTGTTTCGCGCGCGCCTCTGTCGGTTTTATAATCACAACTGACTTGCAAAATTAGGCTAGGCGCGTAGGCGGGCTTTTTCGATAGCTCAAAGGCACGGCGGAATATCGATATGCTATCAATTTCACGGCAGCTCATTATCGATATTTCGCGCCCTTTTGTTTGGCGGGCTTATCGGCTATTATATTTGCAGCCAGCCTATCGCCTATCGGGCAGAAATACTGGAATTGTTCAGGTTAGTATTTTTGGAATTCCAGTATTTCTCCTGCGCTATGTCCGTATCAATGGCATATTCAAGAAAGGGTCTCACTTCTCCAAGCGGAAAAAGAAGCAGAAAAATTGCGTGTTATTTCTTATTGTAGATATTTGTTTTCCTGCGCATTTCCCATAGTAATCCTGTTTATGCTTTCAGTGGTGCTGTTTACGTTGATGCTGCGGAGATGCAAGTATGCAGCGGCCGGCGTGGCCAGTCAACATTGGTGCACACACAACTTTTGTTTTTTTTTTTTTTTTTTTAATATTTTCAGCGTATGGTGACGCTGTCATTTTATTGTCCTTTGATTTTTGCTTAAAAATATACAGAGACAATTTGTGGCAAATTACATTTTCGGATTTTTTTTGGCTGCAGAATGCGTGCCATAATTACAAGTATTTATAATTTAAATTTACAGGAGATATTTTTGAAAAATTTGGCGGCTTTTTGCGCGCCTTGTTTTTGAAATATGTGTCGGTAGTTTTTTTGCACGCCATGTTTTTGAAATATTTGGCGGCAGTTTTTGCGCGCCATGGTTTAAATTTGAATATTACTTTACTTAGGAAATAGCTTATAACAAGGAGAAAATAGTTTTGTTTAAGTAACCTAGGAATATAGTTGAGCGATGACATGGTATCCAGCGATGATACTATAACCGATGGCGGCGAGGATGAGCAGTTGCTGTCGTCAGATGAGATGGATAAAACCGATGCCCATCCTCCGCTTTGGTTCACTTTCTGGCCGTCCATTAGTTGTTGTTGTTGCTGCTGGCTTCACTTTTAGCTACTGTTTCGCGCGCGCCTCTGTCGGTTTTATAATCACAACTGACTTGCAAAATTAGGCTAGGCGCGTAGGCGGGCTTTTTCGATAGCTCAAAGGCACGGCGGAATATCGATATGCTATCAATTTCACGGCAGCTCATTATCGATATTTCGCGCCCTTTTGTTTGGCGGGCTTATCGGCTATTATATTTGCAGCCAGCCTATCGCCTATCGGGCAGAAATACTGGAATTGTTCAGGTTAGTATTTTTGGAATTCCAGTATTTCTCCTGCGCTATGTCCGTATCAATGGCATATTCAAGAAAGGGTCTCACTTCTCCAATGGGAAAAAGAAGCAGAGAAATTGCGTGTTATTTCTTATTGTAGATATTTGTTTTCCTGCGCATTTCCCATAGTAATCCTGTTTATGCTTTCAGTGGTGCTGTTTACGTTGATGCTGCGGAGATGCAAGTATGCAGCGGCCGGCGTGGCCAGTCAACATTGGTGCACACACAACTTTTGTGGAGGAGAAACGTGTGCCGCAGTCCGCGTCATCTAAAGGCTTATGTTTGTCTGTGTGTGTGCGTGAGTATAGTCTGCCTGATGTTCCCATTTGAGCCGAGTCTAATGCTTGTATCTTCTTAACATTTGCAGGCTTTGTTTATGTGAGTTGTGATGTTGCTTTCTCCTTTCTGATGCTGCAAAAGAAAAATATTATTAATGCTGTCAGCGTAGCTGCTCATCTCGCCGCCGCAGAGATGACATCGTGTGCCAGGCAGCGGCCAGTCTGGCCCGTCCGGCATGATGCAAGCGTTCAGACTGTGGCGGGTGAAGAAATGCGCCGCAGCCCATCGACGTCTGCAGGAAACGCTCCGGTATGACAGAATTGCAGTTTCATACAAATCTGAGTGCAAAATAGAAATTATCCAGTTTTCTTTCTTCCAGACTTGGAACGTCGGTGACTGCCATCCCGGATGATTGCCCAGTGGCCAAGTAAGGAGTCGGAAAAGCAGTGAACGGCAGGCTCGCCATTGCACTCAGCAGGAGTCCGTAAGGAAGGATCTGTCCGAGGGAAAATCGACGTCTCATAATTCGCCTATTGCACAACTGCTGTTGCCGCGATGGTGGCGACCGCGTCTCCGCTGTTGCTGCTGCTGGTGGTGCCCGCGTCGCTGCTGCTGCCGCTGCTGGTGGTGACTGCGACGCTGCTGCTGGAGGTGACTGCGTCGCTGCTGCTGTTGGTGGTGACTGCGTGGCTGCTGCTGCTGGTGGTGACCGCGCCGATGCTGCTTTTTTTTTTTTTTTTTACATTTCAGGTGGAGGTACGGAGACAGAATGAATTCTGTTCCGCATCCACTACTTTATTTTGCCTTTGATTACATTTTATGCAATATATAGGTACAATAATTTGGATTTTGAGTTTAACATAGCTTGGGGTGAGTTTGGGGCTTGGACATAGTTAGTATAAATTATAGTTAGTATTTTTGTAGACTTGGATTTCAGACAATGACATGGATTGGTAACATTATTGACTTGCATGTTTAGTTTACATTTTTAAAATGAAATTAATTTACAATAAACATTAACATTTTAGGCTAACATTGCTTTATTTATTTCTTTTCAGGTACCTCCGCCAGAAGGACGGAAGCACCGAGTCGCTGGGAAGTCTCGGGAGTCATCACAGGTAAGTTTTGTTGTAAGTTGGCTGTGGTCAGTTGCGGCCGCTGGAAGCGAGTCACTTGCAACATGTTGCAGGTGATTTGTTCTCATCTGCGGCATCCCACGCAGCCGTCGTTTGGTGAAGATCCGTTATATCGTCAATGTCAGTTTTATGTAATTGTTTAATGAGTTCGTTTGTATTGCAGATGCATATTGCCGGTCGTCAGGAAGAGGAGTTGCGAGTTGTCCAACGCAGCCGTCAATGCGTTTTAATTGAGCTGCTGGCATTATGGTCGTGGAGTTCGTCTCGTGGCAGAGAAGTCGTCTGTGGGGATTGTAGTTCGGACAATCACCGAAGGGAGCCAGGTGCATCGCGTCTTGTGGCCATAGCTTCAGGATTGGTTGCTTGGGGCCGCCGGTTCGAGATTTGTTGCAGAGAGCCGCCGCAACGAGATTGCCATGGAAATGGATGTAAAAATAGAATTTGGTAAGTATAATATTTGTTGGTTGTTATTTGATGATTGCATTAATTTTTGTTGTTTCAGGTACATTGAGTGGAAATTAATTTAAGGTAAGTATTATATTTGTGTATATTTGTTTATATAGTAGCGTTTGTTATTGTTTTTCAGGTACTTAAGGAGGAAACTAGTCTTGGGTGAGTATTTATTGATTTAATAATTGCGTTGATTTTTGCTTTTCAGGTACGTTTTGTGAGGGCTAAGTTGGAGGCCCAGGTGCGCCGCGTCTTGTGGCCGTATCGCCAGGAGTGGCAGCTTGGGCCGCCGGTTCGAGGTTTGTTGCAGAGGGCCGCCGCAACTAAATAGGCATGGAAATGGATGCAAGAATAGTATTTGGTAAGTATTATATATGCTATTTGTTAATTATGTTTGCATTAATTTTTGTTGTTTCAGGTGCATTGAGTGGAATTTAATTTAAGGTAAGTATTATTTTGGTGTATCTTTGTTTATATAGTAGCGTTTATTATTGTTTTTCAGGTACTTTAGGACGAAACTAGTCTTGGGAGTATTTATTGCTTTTATAATTGCGTTGATTTTTTGCTTTTCAGGTACGTTTTGTGAGGGCTAAGTTGGAGGCTCTTGTTATTGTGTTATTGCAGCTGGAATGCCGCAATTTTGGAGTCATCAAGTTTGCAATTAGATAAGTATTACATTTTAAATATAAATTTCCCAGTAATAGCTTGTGTTCCTTTGTTTCAATAGTTGATGTCTTTGAAGCTGGAGCTACGTGCTTGTCGTCAGCAGGATGGAGCTGTCCACTAGCATCTGCTACTTTGTCTGTCAGGTTTGTTATTATTTATGTGTCCTTGATTAATTTATGTATTGCATTCTTATTTGTTTTCCTTTCATTACAGGTTAGGAGAGAATTCTTTGAAGATACAGACTGAGGAAAATTATGCAATTTGGGGACTGATTTTGAAGCTTTATAAAATGTCGTTTTAATAGATATAAGTATTTGTAAATTTAATTGGATGTATCCATGTCAAGATTGTTGTCTCTTCCTTGAGTAATTAATGCCAATAAAATGTCGATTTTCTTTTCTAAATTGTCGACTCTAATTGCTAAATTTCTTGTGGGGTCGTCCGATGATCCTTTTTTTAAGAAATGATTGGAGTTTCTTGGCGATGGTGTGGCTACATCAATAACTCTTTGTATAATACTAGCTCTGGCAGCTCTGCTGGTGGTCGGAGGGCTGTCATTGCTAGCTTGCATGGGATTTGGAGTGCCTTTTTCAGGTTCCTTGTCATTCTCTTCGCTCCTTTGTTTTCGGAGCATGTCCTGGTAATTTTCTAGATGTCTTTGCGCTGGGTTGCTTGTCTTGGGTGCCATTCTTGGCTTTGCGTTGTTTTTAGAAATTGTCCTACCCTTTTTGGGTATCTTGTTAATGTTTCGGCGCCATTTATTCAGCCGGCTTTGAATGGCAGTGTCGTGGGAAGAAGAACGTGGCCTTCTGTCGTTCATATTTTGGCGGAAAGGATTTAACATCGACTTTCTGGCTGCCTCCTGGCGAGCTTCAGCGATTGATCTGTTCAGGATCGCTGAGCTGTGTGGCAGCCGTGGGGTATTATTGCGTGGAGGAGGGCCTTGACGTCTATAGAAGTTGTTAGTTGCGTCTTTAATTGTGCGTATTTTGTTTGTGTCAATGTTGTTGGCCGCAAGCTTTTGTTTTTCTGCCTTGTAAACGGGGCATCCCTTGTATGCACTAATGTGCTCTCCAGAGCAGTTGACGCAGGTAGCAGGGGTGGTTCTTGGCTTGGTGCAACAGGATGACAGGTGGTTGCCAGCGCATTTCATGCATTTTGGTGGTCTCATGCACGAGTTTTTGGCATGCCTGTAGCCCTGGCATCTGTAGCATTGGACCGGCTCCCGTGTCCTGTTTTTCCTTTCAATATCCACTTTTTGCCCACCGATTTGTTTGAGTGAGATAATTTTGTCATGACTGCCGTCCTTGGCCATGACGATCTCCACTTCAAACATGCGCATGGGGCCGCCTGTAGCCGGGTTCGTCATATTTCTGACGAAGCGCGCGGTGAATCCGAGTGTCAGCAACTCCTTGAAAATCCACGAGCATGGAGTGGAGTGGTGGAGATGTCTGATTACTACTCGGAAGCCCCTCTCAGACTTTTTTTTTGACTTTTACTGGTGGAGGTACGGAGACAGAATGACTTCTGTTCCGCATCCACAATTTATTTTGCCTTTGATTACATTTTGTGCAATATATAGGTACAATTATTTGAATTTAGAATTTAACATTGCATGAGGTGAGTTGGGGATTTGGACATAGTTAGTATTTAATATTTAGTTAGTATTTTTTTTTTTTGCTTTAGGCTTAGATTATAGACAGAAACATGGACTGGTAACATTATCATCTTATATGTTTTGTTTACATTAATAATTTGTAGTAATTTTACAAAAAACATTGAAATTAGGTACTAATATTATACATTTTATTTCTTTTCAGGTACCCCCGCCAGAAGGACGGAAGCACCGAGTTGCTGGAGGCCTCAAGAGTCATTGGAGGTGAGTATTAGTTGTGATTTGGCAGGAAATTTGCTTCGGACGCTGGATGCGCGCCACTTGCCATATGTATGTCCGGAAAGCGTTGCAGGTAATTTATTGGTGGTAAGAATATGACGCGCCGCTGTCATTTGTTGGTTTTCTCTTCCACCCTCAGTGGTAGATGTTTGCGATTATTTATTTAGCTTGTTAAATTGCAGGTCAGCTTCGGCGGTCGTCGGGAAGAGGATGCCTGAAGAAAGGTCCGGAACAGCGGTCGTCACGTAGTTTTGGAGCTGCTGCCATTATTGTGGTGTGATCTGTCTCATTATGGCAGAGGAGTCGACAGTGATGATTGTGGCTTGGTCGTTCATCTAGGGTGGCTAGGTGCGCCGCGTTTTGTGGCCATTTCGTCAGGGTTTGCAGCTTGGAGCCTCCGGAACGTGATTAGTTGCCGAGGGCCGTCGCAACGATTGGGGCCATGGAAATGGAAGTAAAATTAGAGATTGGGTGAGTATTATATTTGTTATTTGATTTTGTGATTGTGTCATTTTGTGTTTTTTCAGGTACGTTTAGTGGGAGGTAAGTATGATATTTATTATTTTTTGTTTTTATAATTATTGCATTAATTTTGTTTTGTTTTATTTTTTTTTTTTTTTTTTAAATATTCTCAGCGCCTGTTGGTGCTGTCATTTTATTGTACTCTGATTTTGTTTTAAAATATATAGTTACAATTTATGGCATTTTACAGTTTTTGGATCGGCGGCGATTGTGCGCACCATGGTTATGAGAGCTATTTAAGAATTTCAATTTCGAGGAAAATTTTTTGATTTGCTTGGCGGCAGTTATACGCGCCCATGATTTAAATTGGAATCTAAGATTTAGGATTTTACGTTAAGTTAGCCTTAGCTTATGGTAGTTACAATTTTTATAGGTACTAGTAGTTTAGGTAGTAGTTTTAAGTTTAAGTAATATAGTAAGAAGAAAAATTTGTGGTATTATGGGGAAAGATTTTAGGTGGATGTATATTCTAAAGCTAAAATATTGTGGCATAGGATTCCAGCGATGAGACTCTAGCAGATGGCGGCGACGACGAGCAGTTGCTATCATCCGAGGAGATAGATAGCACTGTTGCCCATCCTTCACTTTGGTCTCCATTATGTCCGTCCATTTTGTATGCTGCGTTACGTCTTGTTCACTTTGGTTAGCTGTTTCACTGGTGCCTCTGCCGGATTTTCAATCACCACTGACGCGCCGTTTTGGTCGGGAAGCCTAGGCGGGCTATTGGACTTCGATAAATCGGAGGAAAAAAGCACGGCTAGTAATCGGTGTTCTGGCGATTTTCCCGTCAGAATGGTTACCGATATATCGCTTCGCGTTGGCCGATGTCATTGGTCATTATCAGTAGCTGGTCTCACTACTCCTGGGCTTCGATAAATCGGAGGTAAAAGCAGCCTAGCTGGTAATCGATGTTCTGGCATTTTTCCCGCCAGAAACGTTATCGATACCCTGCTTCGCGTTAGCCGGTATTCCAGGTCATTCTCGGTAGCTGGTCTCACTACTAATTGGAAAAGGGAAAAAGAAATCATATGTTACCTTTCCTGATGTTTTTTTTTTTTTTTTTTTTTTTTTTTTTTTTTTTTTTTTTTTTTTTTTTTTTTTTTTTTTTTTTTTTTTTTTTTTTTTTTTTTTTTTTTTTTTTTTTTTTTTTTTTTTTTTTTTTTTTTTTTTTTTTTTTTTTTTTTTTTTTTTTTTTTTAGTAAGAATTTTTTATAGATTTTGTGATGTATTTCTCTTATTTGCGTTCCGCTGATCTACATGCGGCGACCGAGCAGTGCTTCATCGGAATATTTTTTTTTTTTTTTTTTTTTTTTTTTTTTTTTTTTTTTTTTATTGTTGATTTCTCCACTGCCTGTCAGCTCGGCTATGGCTCATCGGGGCACCTAATCTTTGGCGATTTTCCGTCAGTCATTATTTCGCTCGGCATGTCATTATCAGTGCCTCAATCTGGCTCGATAATCGAGGTCAGCCTATGTAATCGATCTGCATCCCAGAAAGTTATGTTCTTCTTAGTATTAGTCATCTCTAGTCACTAATTGAAAAAAAAAATATATGTACTTCCTGAGTAATTGTGATGTAGTTCCATAGGATAATCGTCCGTACGGCAAAACGATTGGCCAAGAAAAAAAACGATTGGCAAGGAATGCGACTGCGGCAAAAACCATTCCCTGCTACTGCTGTCGCTACCGACCGCTGCTGTTGTTGCATTATGGTGATGGCTGCGTCGCCGCCGCTGTTGCTGCTGGTGGTGAGTACGTAGCTGTTGTTGTTGTTGCTGGTGGTGACTACGTCACTGCTGTTGCTGCTGATGGTGGTGGCTGCGTCGCTGCTGTTTCCGCTGCTGGTGGCGACCGCGTCGCTGCTGTTTTTGCTGCTGGTGGTGACTGCATCGCTGCTGGTGGTGAAGTGCGTCGCTGCTGGTGGTGCCTGCGTCGCTGCTGGTGGTGGCTGCGTCGCTGCTATTGCCGCTGCTGGTGGCCGACCGCGTCGCTACTGTTTTTGCTGCTGGTGGTGACTGCATCGCTGCTGGTGGTGAAGTGCGTCGCTGCTGGTGGTGCCTGCGTCGCTGCTGGTGGTGATTACGCTGCCGCTGCTGCTGCTGCCAGTGGCGGCTGCGTCGTTGCTGTTGTTGCTGCTGGTATATTTTTTTTTTTTTTTTTCCTTTGTATTTTTCAGGTGCCTAGGCTGGACGGTTCTTGGAGGTAAGTATTATGTTTGTATTTGTTTATTTATATAGTTGCATTATTTGTTGTTTTTCAGGTATATTTTTCAGGTCGGCTATTCTGAAGGTGGGTATTATGTTTGTTTTAAATTGCATTAAATTTTTGTTTTTTGTTATCAGGTACTTTTGTAGCAGCTAATTTTGAGTCCGTCGTAGCTGTGATGCCGTGGTTTATTGGGTTCTTAGTTTGCGATTAATCTGGAGGTAAGTATTAAGTTTGTTGTTATAATTGCATTAATATTTGTTTTTGTTTTCAGGTACATTTGTTGCAGCTCATATTGGGGCCGTCGCTGCTAGGATCACGTGGTTTTGATTTCTTTATGTTTGCGGTTAATCTGGAGTTAAGTATTACGTTTGTTGTTATAATTGCTTTTATATTTGTTTAATTTGTTTAATTTTTCAGGTACGTTTGTAGCAGCTAATATTAAGGCCGACGCAAATGGGATGCCAAGGATTTGGGTTCTTAAAGTTTGCGATTAATCTGGAGGTAAGTATTAAGTTTATTGTTATAATTGCATTCTTTTTCCTTTCTTCCAGTTCATTTGCCGGTCCGAGAATGATTGCCAGGTGGCCTGTCAGGAAGTCGGGTCGTCGTATATTCCCAGAAGGCGGATGTGGCAAAAGCATTCACTGTTGTTCCTGTCGCTGTTTTTATTGTTGCTGCTGTTTCCTTGTGTTGCCGACTCGTTATCACGCTCGGCTAGAAGGTGATTCCTGTGTCGCAACTCGCCTTGATGAAGCTCTGCATGTTGTTGGTGATTCCGGCGCCTAATCCCAGGCAAGGCTGCCATCAGACATGATCTCCGTACGTTTAGTGTCGCTAATCATCGGCCATTCGGTCCCTTCAGTCCTGATGCAGGTATCCCTACTTTAGCAGGAGGGAAAAGCATGCGCCGCAGTTCGGTTGCTTTTACAGGAACACACCGGTTTTCAGGAATGAAATTTTATTGTATATTTTAGGAAAGAGAAGGAAAACTAATAAATTATTTTCTTTCTTTCAGGAAAGCGGTGGTGAAGAGCCAGACAAAGCGGCAAATGGAGCCATCATAAAGCGGAGATTGTTTCAGGCACATATCCATCAGTTTGGAATGAGAGACGGATCACCAGTGATGCGTTCTCCATCTCGCCAGGAAAGCGCCATTCGAGTGCGCAGTCTATATCATCCAGTAGGTGTTATTAGTTAGATTTTACCATTTATATGTGAGACATTTTCCTTTATTAAAATAACCTGTATGTGAGCCTTTAGCCTTTTTTTATTTATTTCTTTTCTATTTATATATTTTGCCACCCCTTCCGCCAGTTTTGGTTAATTCTGTCTTTTGCTTTTCTCTGATTTATTTTAATTTTGTTCCTGGTCTCCTTCGTAGTCGGGTAAGATTATTCTCTGTACATTTAGTGGTTGTCCTTTAAATCTTTCTATTATTTCCTGTCTGGTTAGATCGCCCCTTCTATATTGCTTATTATATAGGTTGATTTCTGATTCACCCCATCTATCTGGAGGCCACTTTTGGCTTTCCCTTTCCCTTCTTTCTATCACTTCCTGTTGTTTTATTCTTCTAAGCTCTTCCTCTTCTTCCTCTAGTCTCAGCAGGGTGGGGAGTTCAATTAGATGTGTTTGCCTTATTTTATCTCTCTCATTTCGCTTTTTTAGGGTTCTGCAGTCATCTAGATCAGGGATTTTTAGAAGTTTAGGTGAGAGTGTTTGTCCAGTCTGGTTTAGGGTGATATGGTCCCTTGTCATTTTCAAGTACCTCTGCCTGCTACTTTCTAGTCTTTTCGGGATAAAGTGCCTAGAGAAGATCCTGCGAACAGCTATATTTGGGTGTGATTTTATGGTTTCTGAGAACCTGTGGACAGTCTGTTGGTAGAAATCTTCTACTGTTTTGACTTCAAATCGGTCCCTTATAGTTTCGTTTTTCGTATATCTTCCCGCTCTACATATGTCTCTCACTTTCTTATTTTCCACAACTTGAATCCGTCTTATCTGTGCATCCGTAACAAGGGGACCCCAGGCTGCTATGGCATACTGCCATATTGGTGACAGGACTGACTTAAGGATCAGCATTTTAGTCTTTGTAGGGAGTTTGCTCCTTCCGTTTAAGACCCATGTCATTTTTCTGTAGGCTGAAGTGTATTTGCCCACCAGCTTTGTGACGTGGGAACTAAGGGTTAGCTTGCTGTCAAGGATTATGCCAAGGTATGATTGTTTATTTTCAGTCTTTATTGTTTGGCCCTTTATCTTCATAGTCTTTAGATTTGTTGGTAAGTCGTTTTTTAATGTGAAGATGACATGTCCAGTTTTAGCAGCGTTTATTGATATACCCCATTTTTCTGCCCAGTCGGAAAATGACTTAAGGTAGTTTTCATTGTTCCTTGTGGCAGCAGTTGGTATTATGTCTGAGCTAAGGACCATAGTGTCGTCTGCGTATGTTGAAAGCATGATTCTTTCTGTTGGTGAGGGGCGGTAGATATGTGGAAGAGGCATGTCTGAGGAGAAGATTGAGTAGAGTAGTGGTCCGAGATTGCTTCCTTGTGGCACACCTGCGCCTATTTGTCCTGTTCTCGAGGTCTCTCCAGCTTGGTCTTTGACCTCAAACGTTCTATTTGTTAGGTAGCTCTCCAGAATGATGTATAGGTTGTAAGGTAGTATCTTAGCTAGCTTAAGTAATAGTCCTTCATGCCAAACCCTGTCAAAAGCTTCTGTTATGTCAAGAAAAACCGCTGAGCAGTATTCCTTTTTCTCAAAGGCCTCTAGAATGAACTGTGTGACCCTGGCTATTTGCTGCTCAGTTCCGTGCTCTTTTCTAAAGCCAAATTGGTGCAGAGGTATAGCTTTTTTGAATAGGTCTACCTTAAAAAGTCTTTTTAAGAGTAGTCTTTCAAAAATTTTTGAGAGTCCCGAAAGTAGACTAATCGGCCTATATGAACTTGGCTCGTTTGTACTTTTCCCTGGTTTTAGAATCATTTTTACCTGTGCATGCTTCCAGGCTTCAGGGTAGTATCCTAATCTAAGTATGGAGTTATAGATTAGGATAAGGTACAGGGTAGCTTTAGTCGGTAGGGTTTTTATTAGCTGGTTTGTTATAAGGTCTTTTCCCGGTGCTTTACTGTTCTTTAAGTTTTTTATTTCGTCATTCAATTCATTTAGAGTAATGGGTTGGTTTTGTGGGTTTTTGTTTAGATTATGTCGTTCGGTTTGCATGCTTTCCTTAATTATTCTTAGTTCAGTATTAACTCTATTTATGTGGTAATCAGGTACATTATTATTTGGCTTAAATCTTCCTTCCAAGTGGGAGACAAATGCTTCTGTTGTCTCCTTTATCGTTTTTGTCCATTTTGGTCCGTTTTGGGTTTCTAATTTGAGGGGAAAATTAGGCTGATTTGTCCTTTTGCCTTCGTCTAGCAGTTTCCACATTTTTCTCATTCTGTCCGGGTTATTTGTGTCTATTCCTTCGACTTGCTCATTGATTCTATTTTCTCTCAAGGTTTTTATTGCTTTTTTTAGTCGATTTTCAGCAGCTTTTAGTTTAGCTTTGTCCTCGTCCGTTCTAGTAGCTTTAAAAACTCTGCTTAGTGTTCGTTTTTCCTCCAGCAGTCTGCTTGTGGTTTCGTCCAGTGCTAGGGTATGACTTTTTCTGTTGGCTTGCCCATGCCTTCTTCTGGAGTTTTCAGGTGTTCTTAGGGTGGGAGTTGATTCCGCAACCGAGTCCTTTATGTTTTTCATGAAGATATTTATGGCGTCGTTTATATCTTCTGCTACCCTTATCTCAGTGTTTAATAGTACCTTTCTTTCCAGGACTTTCTTAAAAAGCTCAATGTTAGTGTTTTTCTTGAGGATATTGTGGTTTTGTTTTTGCAAGGAGAGAGTGTTTATATCTAGGTTTATCTCTAGTAATATGGGAAGATGGTCTGAGGATAGATCCGCCCTTGAAGAAATTCTTTTTTCAAATCTGCCAAGCCCTTTACAAATGGAGAAATCTATTGCTGACGGGTTTTTCCTTGTGTCGTGCGGGAAATGTGTCGCACAGCCAGTAGCAATGATCTCAGCCAAGGAGTCAGCTTGAACTGCTTCGAAGAGTGCGGCGCCACGTTGACAGGCGCGTATACAGCCCCATTGCCTATGTTTTGCATTCCAGTCGCCACATAGGATGAACTTAGACTGTCCTCCCAAAGTTTTCTCAGCAAAATTGAGAACGTCAGTAAAATGGTGGGACAACCACTTTGGTGAGGGCGGACAGTAGACAGATGCTATTACTATCATTTCGCTGCGTCTGTTGTTGTCTGGCAGCAAGACTATTGGTGCACTCTGTATGCATTCTTTTTCAATTGGTTTTAAGGCCATATGTCGGATACTGCTGTTTACTATAGTGGCGACTCCTCCTCTCTTGCTAGAGACAGGATTTTGGGCTAAGTATGTGAAGAATCCTGGCAGCTCTAGTTTGGTGGATTTGTTGTCAAGTCTGGTTTCAGTGACTATGACTATGTGAGCATCAATATTTACGATGAACAGCTTGAGCTCATCTAATTTATTGTTAATCCCACCAGCATTCCAGAAAGCGATTTTAAGTATATTCCTGTTTCCCGTCTGAGCCATAAGAGACGTCACTTTCTGATGATACTAGAAAGAGCGTTTACACAAAGATTGGATCCCGGAAAGGATTTTTTGGAGATTTTGGACAATATTTTCTTTGATTTAGTAGGCTGGTGACGATTTCTAGGAGGTTGTTTAGCTTCTTTTCCATCCCTTCAATGCGATTTAAAATGTATTGCTCCTGACTAGGCTCCTTGGATCCGTAATTAGGGATATCTTCAGCTGTTGGGGGTGGGCGGAAGTGGGTGAGATGTGTGTTGGCCGGGTTTAGGACGCTATTAGGGTTTTTCCTGCTTTCTTCTAGAGAAGCCAGGACCTTTTTGCTAGTTGTCGGCGGGCTTGTTTCTTTCCTCAGTTTCTTGTCCAGATTCTTCATTCTATTTAGGCGTTTGCTTATAGATATATTTCTTTGCGTCATCTTTACTTGTCTTATTTTAGCAGGCATTTTAGTGTTGTTTACGGTGCGTGGGGCGGCGTGTGTGTAGGGCTGTTTATTGCGGGACGTTTGTAGGTGCGTGGGTTTTTGGTAGGGCTGTTTATTGCGGGGCGTCTGGAGGTGCGTGGGTTTTGGGTAGGGCTGTTTATTGCGGGGCGTCTGGAGGTGCGTGGGTTTTGAGTGTAGGGATTGGATTTTGTTAATGGATAGTCTTTGCTTTGCTTCTTGGAAAGCAGGACATCCTTTATAGCTGCTTACGTGACTTCCATTACAATTTGCACAAACAGCCGGAAGGTTTTTGGGTTTGGTGCATGAAACCGTGGCGTGCAGTTGGCCACATTTCATGCATTTAAACGGGTTTCTGCAATAATTCCTTGTGTGTCCAAAACACTGGCAGCGATGACATTGCGTAGGATCCTTTGATACCCGTTTCCTTTCAACCTTGACTCTTTGTCCTCCCAGGGATTTTAATAGCAGGACCTTGAGATGGCTGCCGTCAGCCTTGGGTACAACTTCAACCTCATGAATGCGCATAGGATTTTTTGTGTCCCTAAACTGCATTGCCCTGATAAGTTTTGTAGCTATACCGATATCTTGTAGTTGGCTTTCAATCCATTTGGTCGGGGTTGACTGATGGAGATGCCTAATTACAATTTGGAAGCCTTTTTCACTCTTTGGCTGGTGGGAGTGGAGTGGTATGTTTGCCTCAAGGAGAACATTCTGAATTGCATTGTAGGCATCCATTGTTTTAGCTTGGATTCTTATGTTGTTGCCGAGTTCAGCTTTGGTGGTAAAGCTATTGACCCCGGCTTTATAATTTAACTTTTCTATTAGCGGAATAATCTGCTGAATGTTTGTCAAGAAGATAGATGGTGGTTTCCTGCTAGCTGGAATCGTTTTCCAGGGCGGTAGGTCGGGGTTAGCTGCTGTGTTTGAGGGACTAGTGACTGGGGCTGTGTCCATTTCAGCTGACTTCTGCAAAGATTCTCTTCTCGAGTCTTGCCGAATTTTAATAGCTGCTTTACTTTTGAATATGGGTGTTTCAGTGGGTAGATTCGTGACACCCAGATCATCGTCAGAGAAATCGTCGCGTATTCTAACCTTTTTGTTTGAGGTTTGAATTTGGCCCTCGTCAAGACAGTCCCCACGGCGCTTCCCAGGAGTTTTGGGAGAAATCAGTGTTTTTGTTAGGTTTTTTCTAGCTGCACTCAGTGAGCGTCCGAGGGCGGCAGAGTCATGTTTTGCGTGGAGTAAATTTTGCATTGGAGTTGGTGAGCGTTTTGCATTTTCTCTAGCCAACTCTGCAAAAGTTTTGACGGGAAAAATGTTCTGAGAAGCTGTGGGTTTGCCTGCTTGAGTGACAGCACTGATAGCTGTGACAACACTGATTGCTGTGACGTCACTGATTTCTGGGCCTGGGTTTGAGTCTTGGGCGGAAAGGGATGCGCTTACGGCGGGCTTTATTGGACGTAAGTATGTGTCGGAGGGAGAAGCTTCTTTGGCGGTTTTTGATGATTTGGTTGCATTGGTGTAATTATGTTGTGTGGGTATGTTTATAAGTACTTTGGCGGGAAGCAGGTTTTGTGTTGCTATGTGTTTGTCTGTGTGGGTGTGTGTCTTGGCTGCAATGGTAGGTATTTGCTTTATGGTGAGGGGTGGCGGGTTTTTGGCGGCCTGTGCTGGCTTTGTTTCACGTAAGTATGTGTGGGAGGGAGAAGCTGCTTTGTCGGTTTTTGATGCTGTGGTTGCATTATTGTCGTTGTGTTGTGTGGGTGAGTTTATAAGTGTTTTGGCGGGAATAAAGTTTTGTGTTGTTGTGTGTTTGTTTGTGTGGGTGAGAGTCTTGGCTGCTATGCTCGCTGCTGCTATTGCTGGGTTTTTGGCGGGTTGTGTTGGCTTGGTTTCACATAAGTGTGAATGTGAAGAGAGGTTTATTTGACCGGTTTTTGGTGATGTGGTTGCATTAGTGTCGTTATATTGTGTGGGTGAGTTTATATGCCTTTTGGCGGGAAAGAGATTTTGTGACGCTGTGGGCTTGTCTGTGTGGGTGTGTGTCTTGGCTGTTTTGTTTGTGTATTGCGTTTGGGTGATGGGTGAAGAGTTTTTGGCGGGCTGTGCTGGCTTGTTTTCAAGTAGTTGTGAGTGAGAATAAATTCTTTTAGCGGTTTTTGATGCTTTGGTTGCATTAATGTCGTCATCTTGTGTAGGTGTGTCTACATGTGTTTTGGCGGGAAGAATTTTCTGGGTTTCTGTAGCTGTGTCTGTGTTAGTGGGTGTTTTAGTTGCAGAGTTTGGGCTTGAATCTTTGGTAGTGGGCGATGGTTTGGCGGGTTTTATCGGCTTGGTATTGCATAAGGGTGTGTGTGTGGGAAGAATTATTCTAGCTGTTTTCGCTGCTTTCTCTGTGTTGAGTGCACTGGCGTCATCGTCTTGTGTTTTACTTTGTAGGTGGAGGTACGGAGACAGAATGAATTCTGTTCCGCATCCACAACTTTATTTTGCCTTTGATTACAATAAATGCAATATGTAGGTACAATAATTTGAATTTTTGAGTTTAACATAGCATGGGGTGAGTTTTTGGGGCTTGGACATAGTTAGTTAGTATTAATTTTAAGTTAGTATTTTGTAGGCAAGGATTTCAGACATTGACATGATTGGTAACATTATCAGCTTGCATGTTTGTTTACATTTTTAAAATGAAATTATTTTGCAATAAACATTAAAATTTTAGACTAACATTGTTTTATTTGTTTCTTTTCAGGTACCCCCATCAGAAGGACAGGAGCACCGCGTCGCAGAGAGCCTCAGGAGTCATCACAGGTAAGTTTTGTTGCATTTTGGCGGTGGTCTGTTGCGGCCGCTGGAAGTGGGCAACTTGCAACAAGTTGCAGGTGATTTATTCTCAGCTGCGTCATCCCACGCAGCCGTCGTTTGGTGAAGATCCGATTATATCGTCAATGGCAGCTTTATGCAATTGTTTAGTGAGTTTGTTTGTATTGCAGATGCGTATTGCCGGTCGTCAGGAAGAGTTGCGAAGAGTTGTCCAGCGCAGCCGTCATTGCGTTTTTATTGAGCTGCTGGCATTATGGTCGTGGAGTTCGTCTCGTGGCAGAGAAGTCGTCTGTGGGGATTGTAGTTCGGACAATCACCGAAGGAAGCCAGGTGCGTCGCGTCTTGTGGCCATAGCTTCAGGATTGGTTGCTTGGGGCCGCCGATTCGAGATTTGTTGCAGAGAGCCGCCGCAACGAGATTGCCATGGAAATGGATGTAAAAATAGAAATTGGTAAGTATAATATTTGTTATTTGATGATTGCATTAATTTTTGTTGTTTCAGGTACATTGAGTGGAATTTAATTTAAGGTAAGTATTATAATTGTGTATATTTGTTTATATAATTGCGTTTGTTATTGTTTTTCAGGTACTTATGGGGGAAGCTAGTCTGGGGTGAATATTGCATTGCGTTTATAATTGCGTTGATTTTTTGCTTTTCAGGTACGTTTTGTAGGGGCTAAATTGGAGGCCCTTGTCATTGTGTTATTGCGGCTGGAGTGCCGCGATTTTGGAGTCATCAAGTTTGCAATTAGATAAGTATTATATTATACATATATATTTCCCAGTAATAGCTTGTGTTCCCTTGTTTCAATAGTTGGAGTCTTGGAAGCTGGAGCTGCATGCTTGACGTCAGCAGGATGGAGCCGTCTGTTATCGTCTGCTACTTTGTCTGTCCGGTTTGTTATTATTTATGTGTCCTTGAGTAGTTTTTGTATCGCATTCTTATTTATTTTCTTTTCGTTGCAGGTTAGGAGAGAATTCGTCGAAGATACAGAACTGATGAGAATAATACAATTTAAGGACAAGTTTTTTCAGCATATTGATGTGGCAGCTGCGCCACGCAAATGATCCTTATTTATGCTTTGGCATCAGGAGAAGGAGACGGCATCATAAAATTGTCAACTTTTTGTGTTTAAAATCGCGAAAGTTGGCGATTTAGTTTTGCTTTTGCGGTGCCTGTCTCATGATTTACGTGCGCATAGTCGGCAGGGTGAGGTCGCATTTTTTGTATCTGCTGGTTTGCCTGTCAGGTTTGCAATTTTCTGTGTGTCCTTGAATAATTTTGTATTATATTCTTATTAATTTTCCTTTCCTTACAGATTATCAGGAAATCATTGAAAATACAGTAATGAGGAAATTTATACAATTTGGATAAGGATTTTAATTCTTTTTAATATGATGTCGGCTCCGGGATAGTGATCCTTTTTTGTGCAGTGGCATCAGGAGGTGGACACGGCGTCTTAGGATTATTAATTTTTTGTGTTTATAATCGCGAAAATAGGCGATTTCGTTTTGTTTTTGCGACGCTCGCCACCTCTTGTCAGTTGCTTTAGATGTGGAACAGCAGTTGGTTGTGGTCAAGTAGGTAAGTGCATTTGATTGTTTTGTTTAGTTTGTTTATGGTTAATTGTTTTATTTTTAGGTTTTAGCGTCAGCTCTTGTAGGCGCTCGTCGATCTGGATTTTGAGAGTAGCAGGAAGGATGGATTTTGCAGCTCCGCGCTGGGTGCCTTGGTCGAAGCGTAGGCAGCTTTTGTGGCCCGTCTTTTGCAGCGCTGCATTGCAGGTAGATTGCATCGGTGATGAGGGATACTGTCAGGGACCGTGTGGCGAGAAAGTTCAGGTAAGTGACGTTGTGCATGAATTGCTGCAGCGAGTCGCCTTTTATTCATCATGTTTCTGCCACGCTAATCCTTTTTATATCGATCTACCGATTTTTCTTTTATGTCCTGGTTGATTTTCTCCTCATCGTTTCTTCAGGATCAGCTGGAGTGCGTTGTCTTGGGCTTGTTCATCCGGGTGCGTTGAGGTGAGAGCATTGTTTATATTTTATTGCTGTTATTTACTTGTATTTGTATTCCAGGAAAATTAAGCTGAGTCGAGGAAGGTGGTGACCGTGCACGAGTTTGGGAGCTGACTGGAGTGCGCTTTTCCATCGGATATAGATATCGTTAATATATTTATAAATAGATGTAGATTTAATTGGATGTGTCCATGTCCAGATTATTGTTTCTTCCTTGTATGATTAAGGCCATTAAAATGTCAATTTTCTTCTCTAAGTTGTCGACTCTATTTGCTAGGTTTGTTGTGTGGTCGTCCGAGAAGCCTTTTTGTATGTATGGATTGGAGTTTCTTGGCGATGGTGTGGCTACATCAATAACTCTTGGTTTGAAACTAGCTCTGGCAGCTCTGCTGGTGGTCGGAGGGCTGTCATTGCTAGCTTGCATGGGATTTGAGTTACCTTTTTCAGGTTCCTGGTCATTTTCTTCACTCCTTTGTTTTCGGAGCATGTCCTGGTAATTTTCCAGATGTCTTTGCGCTGGATTGCTTGTCCTGGATACCAGTCTTAGCTTTGCGTTGTGTTTTGAGGTTGTCCTACCCTTTTTGGGTATCTTGTTAATATTTCGGCGCCATTTATTCAGCCGGGTTTGAATGGCAGTGTCGTGGGAAGAAAAACGTGGCCTTCTGTCGTTCATATTTTGACGGAAGGGATTTAATACCGACTTTCTGGCAGCCTCCTGGCGGGCTTCAGCGATTGATCTGCTCAGGATTGCTGAGCTATGTGGTAGCCGAGGGGTGTTATTGCGTGGAGGAGGGCCCTGACGTCTATAAAAATTTTTAGTTGCGTCTTTAATTGTACGTATTTTGTTTGTGTCAATGTTGTTAGCCGCAAGCTTTTGTTTTTCTGCCTTGTAAACTGGGCATCCCTTGTATGCACTAATGTGCTCTCCAGAGCAGTTGACGCAGGTAGCAGGGGTGGTTCTTGGCTTGGTGCAACAGGATGACAGGTGGTCGCCAGCGCATTTCATGCATCTTGGTGGCCTCATGCATGAGTTCTTGGCATGCCTGAAGCCCTGGCATCTGTAGCATTGGACCGGCTCCCGTGTCCTGTTTTTCCTTTCAATATCCACTTTTTGTCCACCGATTTGTTTGAGTGAGATAATTTTGTCGTGACTGCCGTCCTTGGCCATGACGATCTCCACTTCAAACATGCGCATGGGGCCGCCTGTAGCCGGATTCGTCATATTTCTGACGAAGCGCGCGGTGAATCCGAGTGTCAGCAACTCCTTGACAATCCACGAGCATGGAGTGGAGTGGTGGAGATGTCTGATTACTATTCGGAAGCCCCTCTCAGACTTTGGCTGGTTAGTGAATAGAGGAAAGCCGTTTGCTATAAGGACATCTTTGATTTTGTGGAAGGCGGTCATGTCCTTGGCCTGAATCCTGATCCCGTTCCCTTCAGTTGCCCTGGTAGTGTAGCTGGAGACTCCTGCTGTATAGTTTAGCTTTTCCAGGAGCGGGACAATTTCTTTGACGTCGTCAACGAGTATGGGTGGCGCTCTGCAGCTTAGTGGCATGAGTTTCCAAGGTGGCAGCTCAGCATCTGTATTTTGAGGGGGTGCCGTCGTTGCGCTGCGTGCAGGAGCATTGGTGCTGCAGGGTAACGGCTGGTGTGAGAGTCGATTCCTAGTTTTGGATTCCTCATATACAGATTTGGCTGCCTTGCTTTGGAAAACGGGTGTGGTGAGGGGTGGGAAAATGCTGGGAGACTTGAAATTGGTGGTCACGCATAAACGTTTATTTGGCGTCTTAAAACTGTGGCAGTCCAGGTCGTCATTAGTCCTCTTGGCCGGGGTTTTCGTAGTTGGAGCCGGAACTGAAGGTGCCACAAAGATTGGACCTGTTCCAGCAACCACTTCCGAGAAACTCATGGGCTGCTCGTTTGGGCTCTTGGACGGTGATTTAAATAAGTCCCGCTTGGCAGCTGGCCGACTAAGGGTGCGAGCTTTTGCTAAATTCCCCACAGTGGGCATGGATCTATTGTTGGGTAATTTTAATTTTAAATCGCCCTGAGCATCAGGGCGTAAAGAAGCACTCCTTTGGTGAGGGGAAATGCTTCTTTTCCCAGTATTTATGGAGAGATTGGTTGGTTTCTTGCTTAAACTAAGCTTAGAAGCAACCGGCTTGTGGTTAAAGATTGACCAGAAAGCATTGACAGTTGTACTAGGTCTTTCCTCCTGCTTGCTTTCGTTAATTTGTATAAGTGGTGGAGCAATTTCACCACTGTCAATATCATTGGCTTTGTTGAGTTTGGTTTTTGAATTGGCAAGCGCGGGAGATTTAGAGCAGCTTTCTAAATTTGTTTCGGTGGCTTTATTTATTTGCGTGTGTGTATCAGAAGGAGGGGAAGAGGCATAAAGTCCGATTTTGGTGGATGAGCTCAGATTTTTCTCTGAGCTGTCGGTGTGTGGGAGAGAGGGGAAATTTCCCATAGCGTCGCTCGGTTTGGCGCCTCTTAATTCTATGTCCGTATTAGTGGCTGCAGCTGCATTAGTGCAGGTCGCTGTGGTGGATGTGAACTCTCTTTGAGTAGCGTCGGTGTTTGTGGGTGCGGTTGTATTTGTGTGAGTCGTTGAGGGGAGTGAATTTCGCTTATGTGTTTGTGAAGAGAATGGAGGAGAAGAAGGCGATTTCCCCTTCGAGATGCTGCTTTTGGCGCCAACATTGGCTGCAGCAGTATTGGTAATCGAGAGGGGGTCTCTTTGGGCATTTTTGGCATTTATATTCTCTTTCATATTTAGAGAAAGGGAATTAAAGAAATTCATGGCTACCCAAGAAGAGTTAATTGGGCTTTTCTTTTGTTTTAAAGGCAATTTCTTCTGGTTAATATT
This sequence comes from Drosophila sechellia, assembly GCF_004382195.2. Lineage (NCBI taxonomy): Eukaryota > Metazoa > Arthropoda > Insecta > Diptera > Drosophilidae > Drosophila > Drosophila sechellia. The sequence goes on from NW_022611179.1 coordinate 74,434, forward strand.
GGTCGTTTTAACCAGGGAATTGCCAGACCCGTGAGACATAGGCGAAATATTTACGTGAATAGGGGAAGATCGCTCGCTAGAGGTAATTGAAAGTACCTCGTCTTCAGAGAAAAGGTGGTCAGAACTGGACATTTTTGATTTTTATTATATTTAAAAATTTAGGCGATAATTATAGTGGTATAAATACCCTGGATCTTTTATTTAAATGTGTTCTCCAGTTTTATCGTTTCCTTGCTTTCGAATTTCTCCTTCTCTTCTAAGATTTCTCCGGGTGTGCTTTCTTCCTTTCTCTCGGCGTTTCTTCTCCTTCTTTCCTTTGGTTGAAGCGGCGTCTTTTCGCGGTTGCACAATTACTGTTTTATTGTTCGTTTTCGTTAGACCACTGAATGTTAATTGTTGTCGCGGTTTATTACTTTGCAACCGGAAGACAATTTATAACAAATAATATGTCTATTGACGAAACGAATTTAGTTAACTTTGCGCGTGAGAGTAAAAGGCAGGCGAAGCGCGTTTGTTTTAATTAAATAATTTAATTTAATTGTTTATTGATTTATTTATTTAATTTATTTTATTTATTTATTTAAATTATTTTATTTAATTTTTCTTTTTTTTTTAACTTTTTAACATTTCATTTTTATTTTTATTTTTTTTAACATTTCAGGTGGAGGTACGGAGACAGAATGAATTCTGTTCCGCATCCACTACTTTATTTTGCCTTTGATTACATTTTATGCAATATATAGGTACAATAATTTGAATTTTGAGTTTAACATAGCTTAGGGTGAGTTTGGGGCTTGGACATAGTTAGTATTAAATTATAGTTAGTATTATTGTAGACTTGGATTTCAGACAATGACATGGATTGGTAACATTATTGACTTGCATGTTTAGTTTACATTTTTAAAATAGAATTATTTTACAATAAACATTAAAATTTTAGGCTAACATTGTTTTATTTATTTCTTTTCAGGTACCTCCGCCAGAAGGACGGAAGCACCGAGTCGCTGGGAAGTCTCAAGAGTCATCACAGGTAAGATTTGTTGCATTTTTGCAGTGTTCTGTTGCGGCCGCTGGAAGTGGGCCACTTGCAACAAGTATGTCCGGCCGGTGTTGCAGGTTATTTGTACTCGGTTTTAGCATTCCTCGCCACGGTCGTTTAGTGAAGGTAAGTTGTATCGTCAGTGGCTAGAATTTAATCCCACGCGGCTGTCATTGCGTTTTTGTAGAGCTGCTGGCATTATGATGGTGGAGTTCGTCTCGTGAAGTCGTCAGTGAAGATTGTAGCTCGGTCTATCACCGAGAGAAGCCATATGCGCCGCATCTTGTGGCCGTAATCGCCAGGAGTGGCAGTTTGGGGCCGCCGGTTCAAGGTTTGTTGCAGAGGGCCGCCGCAACAAAATAGGCATGGAAATGGATGCAAAAATAGTATATGGTAAGTATTATATATGCTATTTGTTAATTATGATTGCATTAATTTTAGTAGTTTCAGGTACATTGAGTGGAATTTAATTTAAGGTAAGTATTGTGTTTGTGTATATTTGTATTTATAATTGCGTTTGTTATTGTTTTTCAGGTACTTAAGGAGGAAGCTAGTCTGGGGTGAGTATTGTATTTGCTTTTATAATTGCGTTGATTTTAATTTTATTTTTGCTTTTCAGGTACATTTTGTAATAGCTAGTTTGGAGGACCTTTGTTATTGTGCTATTGGAGCTGGAATGCCGCGGTTTTGGAGTCATCAAGTTGCAATTAGATAAGTATTATATTTTAAATATATATTTCCCAGTAATAGCTTGTGTTCCCTTGTATCATTAGTTGCAGTCTTGGAAGCTGGGGCTGCGTGCTTGACATCATCAGGTTGGAGCTGTCTATTAGCATCTGCTGCTTTGTCTGTCCGGTTAGTTATTGTATGTATGCTCTTGAGTTATTTTTGTATCGAATTATTGTTTATTTTCCTTTTATTGTAGGTTAGCGGAGAGATCGTTGAAGATACGATACTGAGGAGAAATATTCATTTTAAGGACGAAATTTGCAGCTTATTAATGTGGCGTCAGCTCCGCGCTGGTGATCCTTGTTAATGCAGTGGCATCCGGAGGTGGAGACGGCGTTTTAGGGTTATTAATTTTTTGCGTTTGTATTCGCGAAAATTGACGATTTCGTTTTATTTTTGCGTTGCCCACCTCCTCTTGTCGGATGCATTAGATGTGGATCAGCAGTTGGCTGTGGTCAAGTAGGTAAGTGCATTTGATTGTTGTTTAATTTGTTAATGATTAATTGTTTTATTTTTAGGTTTTAGCGTCAGTTCTTGTAGGCGCTCGTCAGTCTGAGTTTTGAGAGAGATTGGAGGCAGACAGAAGTGCGCTTTTCCATCAGATAAAGATGAAGATGTCGTTTTAATAGATATAAGTATTTGTAAGTTTAATTGGATGTATCCATGTCAAGATTGTTGTCTCTTCCTTGAGTAATTAATGCCAATAAAATGTCGATTTTCTTTTCTAAATTGTCGACTCTAATTGCTAAGTTTCTTGTGGGGTCGTCCGATAATCCTTTTTGTAAGAAATGATTGGAGTTTCTTGGCGATGGTGTGGCTACATCAATAACTCTTGGTTTAAAACTAGCTCTGGCAGCTTTGCTGGTGGTCGGAGGGCTGTCATTGCTAGCTTGCATGGGATTTGAGTTACCTTTTTTAGGTTCATGGTCATTTTCTTCACTCCTTTGTTTTCGGAGCATGTCCTGGTAATTTTCCAGATGTCTTTGCGCTGGATTGCTTGTCTTGGATACCAGTCTTGGCTTTGCATTGTTTTTTGAAGTTTTCCTACCCTTTTTGGGTATATTGTTTGAGTTTCGGCGCCATTTATTCAGACGCATCTGAATGGCAGTGTCATGCGAGGAAAATCGTGGCCTTCTGTCGTTAATATTTTGTCGGAAAGGATTTGACATTGACTTTCTGGCTGCCTCCTGGCGAGCTTCAGCGATTGATCTGTTCAGGATCGCTGAGCTGTGTGGCAGCCGTGGGGTATTATTGCGTGGAGGAGGGCCTTGACGTCTATAAATGTTGTTCGTTGCGTCTTTAATTGTTCGTATTTTATTTGCGTCAATGTTGTTGGCCGCAAGCTTTTGTTTTTCTGCCTTGTAAACGGGGCATCCCTTGTATGCACTAATGTGCTCTCCAGAGCAGTTGACGCAGGTAGCGGGGGTGGTTCTTGGCTTGGTGCAACAGGATGACAGGTGGTCGCCAGCGCATTTCATGCATTTTGGTGGTCTCATGCACGAGTTTTTGGCATGCCTGTAGCCCTGGCATCTGTAGCATTGGACCGGCTCCCGTGTCCTGTTTTTCCTTTCAATATCCACTTTTTGTCCACCGATTTGTTTGAGTGAGATAATTTTATCATGACTGCCGTCCTTGGCCATGACGATCTCCACTTCAAACATGCGCATAGGGCCGCCTGTGGCCGGGTTCGTCATATTTCTGACGAAGCGCGCGGTGAATCCGAGTGTCAGCAACTCCTTGACAATCCACGAGCATGGAGTGGAGTGGTGGAGATGTCTGATTACTACTCGGAAGCCTCTCTCGGACTTTGGCTGGTTAGTGAATAGAGGAAAGCCGTTTGCTATAAGGACATCTTTGATTTTGTGGAAGGCGGTCATGTCCGTAGCCTGAATCCTGACCCCGTTCCCTTCAGTTGCCCTGGTAGTGTAGCTGGAGACTCCTGCTGTATAGTTAAGTTTTTCCAGGAGCGGGACAATTTCTTTGACGTCGTCAACGAGTATGGGTGGCGCTCTGTAGCTTTGTGGCACAAGTTTCCAAGGTGGCAACTCAGCATCTGTATTTTGAGGGGGTGCCGTCGTTGCGTTGAGTGCAGGAGCATTGGTGCTGCAGGGTAACGGCTGGTGTGAGAGTCGGTTCCTGGTTTTGGATTCCTCATATACAGATTTGGCTGCCTTGCTTTGGAAAACGGGTGTGGTGAGAGGTGGAAAAATGCTGGGAGATTTAAAATTAGTAGTCATGCATAATCGTTTATTTGGCGTCTTGAAACTGGAGTAGTCCAAGTCGTCGTTTGTCCTCTTGGCCGGAGTTTTCGTTAGAGGAGCCGGAACTGAAGGTGCCACAAAGGTTGGACCTGTTCCAGCAACCACTTCCGAGAAACTCATAGGCTGCTCGTCTGGGCTCTTGGACGGCGATTTAAATAAGTCCCGCTTGGCAGCAGGCCGACTGAGGGTGCGAGCTGTTGTTAAATTCCCCACAGTGGGCATGGATTTATTGTTGGGTTTTGATTTTAAATCACCCTGAGCATCAGGGCGTAAAGAAGCACTCCTATGTTGCGGGGAAATGCTTCTTTTCCCAGTATTTACAGAGCGAATGGTGGGTTTCTTGCTTAGGCTGAGTTTAGAAATGTCTGGCTTAGGGTTAAAAATAGACCAAAAAGCGTTGACTGTTGTACTAGGCCTTTCCTCCTGCTTGCTTTCGTTAATTTGTATAAGTGGTGGAGCAATTTCACCACTGTCAATATCATTGTTGGGTTGGGTTTTTGAATTGGCAAGCGCGGGAGATTTAGAGTAGCTTTCTAAATTTGTTTCGGCAGCTTTATTTATTTGCGTGTGTGTAAAAGAAGGAGGGGAAAAAGTATTAAGTCCAATTTTGGTGGATGAGCTGGGATTTTTCTCTGCGCTGTTGCTGTGTGAGAGAGAGGGGAAATTTCCCATAGCGTCGCTCGGTTTGTCGCTTCTTAAATCTGTGTCCGTATTAGTGGCTGCGGCTGCATTAGTGCGGGTCGCTGAGGTGGATATGGACTCTCTTTGAGTATCGTCGGTGTTTGTGAGTGCGGCTGTATTTGTGTGAGTCATTGTGGGGAGTGAATTTCTTTTGTGTATTTGAGAAGAGAATGAAGGAGAAGACGGCGATTTCCCCTTCGAGATGCTGCTTTTGGCGCCAACATTGACTGCAGCAGTATTAGTGATCGAGAGGGGGTCTCTTAGGGCATTTTTGGCATTTATATTCTCTTTCGTATTCTGAGAAAGGGAATTAAAGAAATTAAAGGCTACCCAAGAGGAGTTTTTTGGGCTTTTCTTTTTATTTGTGTGCAATTTCTTCAGGTTAATATTGCCGGTATTAACCAGGGAATTGCTAGACCCGTGAGACATAGGCGATATATTTAAATGAATAGGGGAAGATCGCTCGCTAGAGGTTATTGAAAACACCTCGTCTTCAGAGAAAAGGTGGTCACAGCTGGACATGTTTATTTTTTATTTTATTAATATATATTATTTATAATAAAAAATTAAAATATTACGATAGATTGTGGTGGTATAAATACCCTTGATTTTTGATTTAATGATTTCTCCAGTTTTTCGTTTTTTTTTTGCTTTGGAATTCCTCCTTCTCTTCGATAATTTCTCCAGGTGTAATTTCCTTCCTTTATATCTGCTTTTCTTCTCCTGGTTTTCTTCGGTTGGGGCGGCGTCTTTTCGCGGTTTATTTCGCGGTTGCACTATTACTGTTTATTAATTCGTTTTCTTTAGACCACTCAATGTTAATTGTTGTCGCGGTTTATTACTTTGCGGCCGGAAGACAATTTATAACAATTAATTTGTCTATTGACGAACGAATTTTGTTAAGTTTGCGCGTGAAAGTAATAGGCAAGCGAAGCGCGTTTGTTTTAATTAAATATTTTTAATTTAATTGTTTATTAATTTATTTATTTAATTTATTTTATTTGTTTATTTTTTACTTTGTAGGTGGAGGTACGGAGACAGAATGAATTCTGTTCCGCATCCACAATTTTATTTTGCCTTTGATTACAATAAATGCAATATGTAGGTACAATAATTTGAATTTTAGAGTATAACATAGCATGGGGTGAGTTTGGGGCTGGACATATTTTAGTATTTAATGTTAAGTTAGTATTTTTCTTTGTAGGCTTTAGATTATAACAGTGACATGGGCTGGTAACATTATCATATGCTTGTTTTGTATACATTTTTTTTTAAAATGAAATTATTTGCAATAAACATTAAAATTTTAGACTAACATTGTTTTATTTATTTCTTTTCAGGTACCCCCACCAGAAGGGCAGGAGCACCGCATCGTTGAGGGCCTCAGGAGTCATCACAGGTAAGTTTTGTTGCATTTTGGCAGTGGTCTGTTGCGGCCACTGGAAGTGGGCCATTTGCAACAAGTATGTCCGGCCGGCGTTGCAGGTTAGTAGTTCTCGGTTTCAGCATCCCTCGCCGCGGTCATTTGATTAAGGTAAGTTGTATCGTTAGTGGCAAGAATGTAATCCCACGAAGCTGTCATTGCGTTTATATAGAGCTGCTGGCATTATGATGGTGGAGTTCGTCTCGTTGTGGCAGAGAAGTCGTCAGTGAGGATTGTGGCTCGATCTATCACCGAATGAAGCCAGGTGCGCCGCGTCTTGTGGCCATATCGTCGGGATTGGCAGCTTGGGGCCGCCAGTTCGAGATTTGTTACAGAGGGCCGTCGTAACGTTATAGGCATGGAAATGGATGCAAAAATAGTATTTGGTAAGTATTATATATGTTATTTGTTTTTTATGATTGCGTTAATTTTTGTTGTTTCAGGTACATTGAGTGGAAATTAAATTAAGGTAAGTATTATATTTGTGTATATTTGTTTATATGATTGCGTTTGTTATTGTTTTTCAGGTACTTAAAGGAAGCTTGTCTGGGGTGAGTATTGAGTATTTTTTATAATTGCGTTGATTTTGTTTTTGCTTTTCAGGTACGTTTTGTAAGAGCTGGTTTGGAGGACCTTTGTTATTGTGCAATTGCAGCTGGGATGCCGCAGATATGGAGTCATCAAGTTGCAATTAGATAAGTATTACATTTTAAATATAAATTTCCCAGTAATAGCTTGTGTACCCTTGTTTCAATAGTTGGAGTCTTTGAGGCTGGAGCTGCGTGCTTGTCGTCAGCAGGATGGAGCAGGCTAATAGTATCTGCTACTTTGTCTGTCCGGTTTGTTATTATTTATGTGTCCTTGGGTAATTTTTGTATCGCATTCTTATTTAATTTCCTTTCATTACAGGTTAGCGGAAAATTCGTTGAAGATACAGAACAGAGGAGAAATATGCAATTTAAGGACATGTTTTGCAGGATGTTGGTGTGGCATCTGCGCCACGCAATTGCTCTTTATTTATGCAATGGCGTCAGGAGATGGAGACGGCATCATAAAATTGTCGGTTTTTTGTATCTATAATCGCAAAAGTTAGCGATTTTGTTTTGCTATAGTGAGGCCCGTCTCCTGATTTACGTGCGCATCATCGGCAGGATGAGGGCGAATTTTTGTATCTGCTGGATTGCCTGTCAGGTTTGCAATTTTCTGTGTCTTTGATTAATTTAGTATTATATTTTTATTAATTTTCCTTTCTTTATAGGTTGTCGGGAAGTCATTGAGAAAACGGTATTGCGGAGATTTATACAATTTGGAGACGGATTTTAATTCATTTTAATATGAAGTTAGTTCCGGGATAGTGATCCTTGTGAGTGCAGTGGCATCAGGAGATGGAGACGGCGTTGTAAGGTTGTCAGTTTTTTGTGTTTATAATCGCGAAAGGTGGCGATTTTGTTTTTCTTTTGCGGAGCCGGTCTTCTCTTGATGGTTGTGTTGGATCACCAGTTGGCTCTGGTTATTGAGGTAAGTGCTTTATTTATTTGTTTTGTTTATTTTCTTATTGGTTAATTGATTTGTTTTCAGGTTTTAGCGTCAACTAATGTAGGCGCTCGTCGATCTGGAAGATTATCAGAGTAGCAGGAAGGATAGATTTTGCTGCTCCGCGCAAGGTGCCCTGATCGGAGCATAGGCAGCTTATATGGCCCGTCAATTGCAGCGCAGCACTGCAAGTAGATTGTATCGGTGATAAGGGATACTACCAGGGACTGTGTGGCGAAGAAAGTTCAGGTAAGTGACGTTGTGCATAAATTTTTTTACATTTCAGGTGGAGGTACGGAGACAGAATGAATTCTGTTCCGCATCCACTACTTTATTTTGCCTTTGATTACATTTTATGCAATATATAGGTACAATAATTTGAATTTTGAGTTTAACATAGCTTGGGGTGAGTTTGGGGCTTGGACATAGTTAGTATAAATTATAGTTAGTATTTTTGTAGACTTGGATTTCAGACAATGACATGGATTGGTAACATTATTGACTTGCATGTTTAGTTTACATTTTTAAAATGAAATTAATTTACAATAAACATTAACATTTTAGGCTAACATTGCTTTATTTATTTCTTTTCAGGTACCTCCGCCAGAAGGACGGAAGCACCGAGTCGCTGGGAAATCTCGGGAGTCATCACAGGTAAGTTTTGTTGTAAGTTGGCTGTGGTCAGTTGCGGCCGCTGGAAGCGAGTCACTTGCAACATGTTGCAGGTGATTTGTTCTCATCTGCGGCATCCCACGCAGCCGTCGTTTGGTGAAGATCCGTTATATCGTCAATGGCAGTTTTATGTAATTGTTTAATGAGTTCGTTTGTATTGCAGATGCATATTGCCGGTCGTCAGGAAGAGGAGTTGCGAGTTGTCCAACGCAGCCGTCAATGCGTTTTAATTGAGCTGCTGGCATTATGGTCGTGGAGTTCGTCTCGTGGCAGAGAAGTCGTCTGTGGGGATTGTAGTTCGGACAATCACCGAAGGGAGCCAGGTGCATCGCGTCTTGTGGCCATAGCTTCAGGATTGGTTGCTTGGGGCCGCCGGTTCGAGATTTGTTGCAGAGAGCCGCCGCAACGAGATTGCCATGGAAATGGATGTAAAAATAGAATTTGGTAAGTATAATATTTGTTGGTTGTTATTTGATGATTGCATTAATTTTTGTTGTTTCAGGTACATTGAGTGGAAATTAATTTAAGGTAAGTATTATATTTGTGTATATTTGTTTATATAGTAGCGTTTGTTATTGTTTTTCAGGTACTTAAGGAGGAAACTAGTCTTGGGTGAGTATTTATTGATTTAATAATTGCGTTGATTTTTGCTTTTCAGGTACGTTTTGTGAGGGCTAAGTTGGAGGCCCAGGTGCGCCGCGTCTTGTGGCCGTATCGCCAGGAGTGGCAGCTTGGGCCGCCGGTTCGAGGTTTGTTGCAGAGGGCCGCCGCAACTAAATAGGCATGGAAATGGATGCAAGAATAGTATTTGGTAAGTATTATATATGCTATTTGTTAATTATGTTTGCATTAATTTTTGTTGTTTCAGGTGCATTGAGTGGAATTTAATTTAAGGTAAGTATTATTTTGGTGTATCTTTGTTTATATAGTAGCGTTTATTATTGTTTTTCAGGTACTTTAGGACGAAACTAGTCTTGGGAGTATTTATTGCTTTTATAATTGCGTTGATTTTTTGCTTTTCAGGTACGTTTTGTGAGGGCTAAGTTGGAGGCTCTTGTTATTGTGTTATTGCAGCTGGAATGCCGCAATTTTGGAGTCATCAAGTTTGCAATTAGATAAGTATTACATTTTAAATATAAATTTCCCAGTAATAGCTTGTGTTCCTTTGTTTCAATAGTTGATGTCTTTGAAGCTGGAGCTACGTGCTTGTCGTCAGCAGGATGGAGCTGTCCACTAGCATCTGCTACTTTGTCTGTCAGGTTTGTTATTATTTATGTGTCCTTGATTAATTTATGTATTGCATTCTTATTTGTTTTCCTTTCATTACAGGTTAGGAGAGAATTCTTTGAAGATACAGACTGAGGAAAATTATGCAATTTGGGGACTGATTTTGAAGCTTTATAAAATGTCGTTTTAATAGATATAAGTATTTGTAAATTTAATTGGATGTATCCATGTCAAGATTGTTGTCTCTTCCTTGAGTAATTAATGCCAATAAAATGTCGATTTTCTTTTCTAAATTGTCGACTCTAATTGCTAAATTTCTTGTGGGGTCGTCCGATGATCCTTTTTTTAAGAAATGATTGGAGTTTCTTGGCGATGGTGTGGCTACATCAATAACTCTTTGTATAATACTAGCTCTGGCAGCTCTGCTGGTGGTCGGAGGGCTGTCATTGCTAGCTTGCATGGGATTTGGAGTGCCTTTTTCAGGTTCCTTGTCATTCTCTTCGCTCCTTTGTTTTCGGAGCATGTCCTGGTAATTTTCTAGATGTCTTTGCGCTGGGTTGCTTGTCTTGGGTGCCATTCTTGGCTTTGCGTTGTTTTTAGAAATTGTCCTACCCTTTTTGGGTATCTTGTTAATGTTTCGGCGCCATTTATTCAGCCGGCTTTGAATGGCAGTGTCGTGGGAAGAAGAACGTGGCCTTCTGTCGTTCATATTTTGGCGGAAAGGATTTAACATCGACTTTCTGGCTGCCTCCTGGCGAGCTTCAGCGATTGATCTGTTCAGGATCGCTGAGCTGTGTGGCAGCCGTGGGGTATTATTGCGTGGAGGAGGGCCTTGACGTCTATAGAAGTTGTTAGTTGCGTCTTTAATTGTGCGTATTTTGTTTGTGTCAATGTTGTTGGCCGCAAGCTTTTGTTTTTCTGCCTTGTAAACGGGGCATCCCTTGTATGCACTAATGTGCTCTCCAGAGCAGTTGACGCAGGTAGCAGGGGTGGTTCTTGGCTTGGTGCAACAGGATGACAGGTGGTTGCCAGCGCATTTCATGCATTTTGGTGGTCTCATGCACGAGTTTTTGGCATGCCTGTAGCCCTGGCATCTGTAGCATTGGACCGGCTCCCGTGTCCTGTTTTTCCTTTCAATATCCACTTTTTGCCCACCGATTTGTTTGAGTGAGATAATTTTGTCATGACTGCCGTCCTTGGCCATGACGATCTCCACTTCAAACATGCGCATGGGGCCGCCTGTAGCCGGGTTCGTCATATTTCTGACGAAGCGCGCGGTGAATCCGAGTGTCAGCAACTCCTTGAAAATCCACGAGCATGGAGTGGAGTGGTGGAGATGTCTGATTACTACTCGGAAGCCCCTCTCAGACTTTGGCTGGTTAGTGAATAGAGGGAAGCCGTTTGCTATAAGGACATCTTTGATTTTGTGGAAGGCGGTCATGTCCTTAGCCTGAATCCTGACCCCGTTCCCTTCAGTTGCCCTGGTAGTGTAGCTGGAGACTCCTGCTGTATAGTTTAGCTTTTCCAGGAGCGGGACAATTTCTTTGACGTCGTCAACGAGTATGGGTGGCGCTCTGCAGCTTTGTGGCACTAGTTTCCAAGGTGGCAGCTCAGGATCTGTATTTTGAGGGGACGGTGTCGTTGCGCTGCGTGCAGGAGCTTTGATGCTGCAGGGTAACGGCTGTAGTAAGTGTTGATTCCTAGTTTTGGATTCCTCGTATACAGATTTGGCTGCCTTGCTTTGGAAAACGGGTGTGGTGAGAGGTGGAAAAATGCTGGGAGATTTGAAGTTGGCGGTCACGCATACTCGTTTATTTGGCGTCTTGAAACTGGAGCAGTCCAGATCGTCGTTAGTTCTCTTGGCCGGGGTTTTTGTAATTGGAGCCGGAACTGAGGGTGCCACAAAAATTGGACCTGTTCCAGCAACCACTTCCGAGAAACTCATGGGTTGCTCGTCTGGGCTCTTGGGCGGTGATTTAAATAAGTCCCGCTTGGCAGCAGGCCGGCTAAGGGTGCGGGCTGTTGATAAATTCCCCACAGTGGGCATGGGTCTGTTGTTGGATTTTAATTTTAAATCACCCTGAGCATCAGGGCGTAAAGAAGCACTCCTTTGATGAGGGGAAATGCTTCTTTTCCCAGTATTTACAGAGCGAGTGGTGGGTTTTTTGCTTAGGCTGAGTTTAGAAGTGTCCGGTTTAGGGTTAAAAATTGACCAGAAAGCTTTGGCAGTTGTACTTGGTCTTTCCTCCTGCTTGCTTTCGTTAATTTGTATAAGTGGTGGAGCAATTTCACCACTGTCAATATCATTGTTGGGTTGGGTTTTTGAATTGGCAAGCGCGGGAGATTTAGAGTAGCTTTCTAAATTTGTTTCGGCAGCTTTATTTATTTGCGTGTGTGTAAAAGAAGGAGGGGAAAAAGTATTAAGTCCTATTTTGGTGGATGGGCTGGGATTTTTCTCTGCGCTGTTGCTGTGTGAGAGAGAGGGGAAATTTCCTATAGCGTCGCTCGGTTTGTCGCTTCTTAAAACTGTGTCCGTATTAGTGGCTGTGGTTGCATTAGTGCAGGTCGCTGAGGTAGATATGAACTCTCTTTGAGTATCGTCGGTGTTGGTGAGTGCGGGTGTATTTGTGTAAGTCATTGTGGGGAGTGAATTTCTTTTGTGTATTTGTGAAGAGAATGAAGGAGAAGACGGCGATTTCCCCTTCGAGATGCTGCTTTTGGCGCCAACATTGACTGCAGCAGTATTAGTGATCGAGAGGGGGTCTCTTAGGGCATTTTTGGCATTTATATTCTCTTTCATATTCTGAGAAAGGGAATTAAAGAAATTAAAGGCAACCCAAGAAGAGTTTTTTGGGCTTTTCTTTTTATTTGTGTGCAATTTCTTCAGGTTAATATTTCCGGTATTAACCAGGGAATTGCTAGACCCGTGAGACATGGGCGATATATTTAAATGAATAGGGGAAGATCGCTCGCTAGAGGTAATTGAAAACACCTCGTCTTCAGAGAAAAGGTGGTCACAGCTGGACATGTTTATTTTTTTATTTTATTAATATATATTATTTATAATAAAAAATTAAAATATTGCGATAGTTGTGGTGGTATAAATACCCTTGGTTTATGATTTAATGTGTCCTCCGGTTTTTCGTTTCTTTGCTTTAGAATTTCTTCTTCTCTTTGATAATTTCTCCAGGTGTAATTTCTTTCCTTTATTTCTGCTTTTCTTCTCCTGGTTTTCTTCGGTTGGGGCGGCGTCTTTTCGCGGTTTATTTCGCGGTTGCACTATTACTGTTTATTAATTCGTTTTCTTTAGACCACTCAATGTTAATTGTTGTCGCGGTTTATTACTTTGCGGCCGGAAGACAATTTATAACAATTAATTTGTCTATTGACGAACGAATTTTGTTAAGTTTGCGCGTGAAAGTAATAGGCAAGCGAAGCGCGTTTGTTTTAATTAAATATTTTTAATTTAATTGTTTATTAATTTATTTATTTAATTTGTTTTATTTGTTTATTTAAATTATTTTATTTAATTTTTCCCTTTTTTTTCATTTTTTTAACTTTACTGGTGGATTTTATTTTCAACTTTACTGGTGGAGGTACGGAGACAGAATGACTTCTGTTCCTTTTTACTTTGTAGGTGGAGGTACGGAGACAGAATGAATTCTGTTCCGCATCCACAATTTTATTTTGCCTTTGATTACAATAAATGCAATATGTAGGTACAATAATTTGAATTTTAGAGTATAACATAGCATGGGGTGAGTTTGGGGCTGGACATATTTTAGTATTTAATGTTAAGTTAGTATTTTTCTTTGTAGGCTTTAGATTATAACAGTGACATGGGCTGGTAACATTATCATATGCTTGTTTTGTATACATTTTTTTTTTAAAATGAAATTATTTGCAATAAACATTAAAATTTTAGACTAACATTGTTTTATTTATTTCTTTTCAGGTACCCCCACCAGAAGGGCAGGAGCACCGCATCGTTGAGGGCCTCAGGAGTCATCACAGGTAAGTTTTGTTGCATTTTGGCAGTGGTCTGTTGCGGCCACTGGAAGTGGGCCATTTGCAACAAGTATGTCCGGCCGGCGTTGCAGGTTAGTAGTTCTCGGTTTCAGCATCCCTCGCCGCGGTCATTTGATTAAGGTAAGTTGTATCGTTAGTGGCAAGAATGTAATCCCACGAAGCTGTCATTGCGTTTATATAGAGCTGCTGGCATTATGATGGTGGAGTTCGTCTCGTTGTGGCAGAGAAGTCGTCAGTGAGGATTGTGGCTCGATCTATCACCGAATGAAGCCAGGTGCGCCGCGTCTTGTGGCCATATCGTCGGGATTGGCAGCTTGGGGCCGCCAGTTCGAGATTTGTTACAGAGGGCCGTCGTAACGTTATAGGCATGGAAATGGATGCAAAAATAGTATTTGGTAAGTATTATATATGTTATTTGTTTTTTATGATTGCGTTAATTTTTGTTGTTTCAGGTACATTGAGTGGAAATTAAATTAAGGTAAGTATTATATTTGTGTATATTTGTTTATATGATTGCGTTTGTTATTGTTTTTCAGGTACTTAAAGGAAGCTTGTCTGGGGTGAGTATTGAGTATTTTTTATAATTGCGTTGATTTTGTTTTTGCTTTTCAGGTACGTTTTGTAAGAGCTGGTTTGGAGGACCTTTGTTATTGTGCAATTGCAGCTGGGATGCCGCAGATATGGAGTCATCAAGTTGCAATTAGATAAGTATTACATTTTAAATATAAATTTCCCAGTAATAGCTTGTGTACCCTTGTTTCAATAGTTGGAGTCTTTGAGGCTGGAGCTGCGTGCTTGTCGTCAGCAGGATGGAGCAGGCTAATAGTATCTGCTACTTTGTCTGTCCGGTTTGTTATTATTTATGTGTCCTTGGGTAATTTTTGTATCGCATTCTTATTTAATTTCCTTTCATTACAGGTTAGCGGAAAATTCGTTGAAGATACAGAACAGAGGAGAAATATGCAATTTAAGGACATGTTTTGCAGGATGTTGGTGTGGCATCTGCGCCACGCAATTGCTCTTTATTTATGCAATGGCGTCAGGAGATGGAGACGGCATCATAAAATTGTCGGTTTTTTGTATCTATAATCGCAAAAGTTAGCGATTTTGTTTTGCTATAGTGAGGCCCGTCTCCTGATTTACGTGCGCATCATCGGCAGGATGAGGGCGAATTTTTGTATCTGCTGGATTGCCTGTCAGGTTTGCAATTTTCTGTGTCTTTGATTAATTTAGTATTATATTTTTATTAATTTTCCTTTCTTTATAGGTTGTCGGGAAGTCATTGAGAAAACGGTATTGCGGAGATTTATACAATTTGGAGACGGATTTTAATTCATTTTAATATGAAGTTAGTTCCGGGATAGTGATCCTTGTGAGTGCAGTGGCATCAGGAGATGGAGACGGCGTTGTAAGGTTGTCAGTTTTTTGTGTTTATAATCGCGAAAGGTGGCGATTTTGTTTTTCTTTTGCGGAGCCGGTCTTCTCTTGATGGTTGTGTTGGATCACCAGTTGGCTCTGGTTATTGAGGTAAGTGCTTTATTTATTTGTTTTGTTTATTTTCTTATTGGTTAATTGATTTGTTTTCAGGTTTTAGCGTCAACTAATGTAGGCGCTCGTCGATCTGGAAGATTATCAGAGTAGCAGGAAGGATAGATTTTGCTGCTCCGCGCAAGGTGCCCTGATCGGAGCATAGGCAGCTTATATGGCCCGTCAATTGCAGCGCAGCACTGCAAGTAGATTGTATCGGTGATAAGGGATACTACCAGGGACTGTGTGGCGAAGAAAGTTCAGGTAAGTGACGTTGTGCATAAATTGCTGCAGCGAGTCGCCTTTTATTCATCATGTTTCTGCCACACTAATCCTTTTCATATCGATCTACCGATTCATCCTTTATGTCCTAGTTGGTTTTCTCCGCATCGTTTCGTCAGGATCAGCTGGAGTGCGTTGTCTTAGGATTGCTCATCCGGATGCGTTGAGGTGAGGGTATTGTTTATTGTTTTTGTGCCATCCACTAATTGAATTATTATTCCAGATAAATTAGGCTGCGTCGAGAAGGGTGGTGACAGTGGAGGAGGTTTATAAGCAGACAGACGTGCGCTTTTCCATCGGATAAAGATATCGTTTATTTAGATGTAAGAGGATATAGATTTAATTTGATGTGTCCATGTCAAGATTATTGTTTCTTATTTGTAAGATTAAGGCCATTAAAATGTCAATTTTCTTTTCTAAGTTGTCGACTCTGTTTGCTAAGGTTGTTGTGGGGCCGTCAGAGAAGCCTTTTTGTGAGTTAAGATTGGAGTTTCTTGGCGATTGCATGGCTTCATCAATAAATCTTGGTTTGAAGCTAGCTCTGGCAGCTTTTCAACTTTACTGGTGGAGGTACGGAGACAGAATGACTTCTGTTCCGCATCCACAATTTATTTTGCCTTTGATTACATTTTGTGCAATATATAGGTACAATTATTTGAATTTAGAATTTAACATTGCATGAGGTGAGTTGGGGATTTGGACATAGTTAGTATTTAATATTTAGTTAGTATTTTTTTTTTTTGCTTTAGGCTTAGATTATAGACAGAAACATGGACTGGTAACATTATCATCTTATATGTTTTGTTTACATTAATAATTTGTAGTAATTTTACAAAAAACATTGAAATTAGGTACTAATATTATACATTTTATTTCTTTTCAGGTACCCCCGCCAGAAGGACGGAAGCACCGAGTTGCTGGAGGCCTCAAGAGTCATTGGAGGTGAGTATTAGTTGTGATTTGGCAGGAAATTTGCTTCGGACGCTGGATGCGCGCCACTTGCCATATGTATGTCCGGAAAGCGTTGCAGGTAATTTATTGGTGGTAAGAATATGACGCGCCGCTGTCATTTGTTGGTTTTCTCTTCCACCCTCAGTGGTAGATGTTTGCGATTATTTATTTAGCTTGTTAAATTGCAGGTCTGCTTCGGCGGTCGTCGGGAAGAGGATGCCTGAAGAAAGGTCCGGAACAGCGGTCGTCACGTAGTTTTGGAGCTGCTGCCATTATTGTGGTGTGATCTGTCTCATTATGGCAGAGGAGTCGACAGTGATGATTGTGGCTTGGTCGTTCATCTAGGGTGGCTAGGTGCGCCGCGTTTTGTGGCCATTTCGTCAGGGTTTGCAGCTTGGAGCCTCCGGAACGTGATTAGTTGCCGAGGGCCGTCGCAACGATTGGGGCCATGGAAATGGAAGTAAAATTAGAGATTGGGTGAGTATTATATTTGTTATTTGATTTTGTGATTGTGTCATTTTGTGTTTTTTCAGGTACGTTTAGTGGGAGGTAAGTATGATATTTATAATTTTTTGTTTTTATAATTATTGCATTAATTTTGTTTTGTTTTATTTTTGTTTTTCAGGTACATTAGGTGGAAGCTAGTCTGGTGGTAAGTGTTATAATTGTTTTTAAGGTTGCATTAATATTTTGTTTTTCAGCTGCGTTTTGTAACTAATTGGGAGGCCCTTTGTTTTTGGAACATGGCAGCGGAAAAGCCGCGGGTTTAGGGTCGTCGAGTTGGCAATTAGATAAGTGTTTTGTTAAAGTAATTAATTCCCAGTTTTAGCTTGTGCTTCCTCGTTTCAGAATTTACAATCTTGGAAAGAGCAGTTGCATGCTTATCGTCAGCAAGATGGAGCCGCCTGTTGTCGCCTATTGTCGCCTGGTTATTTGCCTGTCCGGTTTGCTTTGTCCTTAATTAATTATATTTTGTATCATATTCTTATTAAAATTTTTCCTTTCGTTGTAGGTTAGCGGAAAATCCGTGGGAGATGCGATACTGAGGAAAGGAATTTTGTGTTTTTCTTTTCAGGTACATTTGGTGGGAGGTAAGTATTATATTTATAATTTATGTGTTTTTATAATTATTGCATTAATTTTGTTTTTGTTTTTCAGGTACATTTGGTGGAAGCTAATCTGGTGGTGAGTATTTTAATTGTTTTATGGTTACATTAGTCTTTTGTTTTACAGGTACGTTTTGTGACTAATTTGGAGGCCCTTTGTTTTTGAAACATTGCAACAGGAGAGCCGCGGGTTTAGTGTCGTCGAATTGGCAATTAGATAAGTGTTTATTTAAAGTAAATAATTCCCAGTATTAGCTTGTGCTTCCTTGTTTCAGAGTTCACAATCTTGAAAAAAGCAGTTGCGTGCTTTTCATCAGCAGGATAGAGTCGCCTGTTGGCGTCTATTAATTTGCCTGTCCGGTTTGTAAATTTATATTTGTCCTTAATTAATTTTCTTTGTATCCTATTCTTATTAATTTTCTTTTCGTTGTAGGTTTTCGGAAAAATTTGTGGAAGATGCGATACTGAGGAAAAGTATACAATTTGAGGACAAGTGGTACGGTTTAATTGTGTGACGTCAGCTCCGCGCTAGTGATCCTTATTGGAGAAGTGGCGTCAGGAGGTGGAGACGGCATCGTAATGATGTCGATTTTTTTTGTGTTAAAAGGCAAAAAGTTGGCTTTTTTGTTTTACGTTTGGTGGAGCCGTCTCCTCTTGTCTAATGCATAGGATGTGGGTAAGCTATGTCTGCAGTGGGTGAGGTATTTGCTTTGTTTGATTTTATTTTGTTTATTTAATTTGTTGTTGATTGTTTACTTTTAGGTTTTAGCGTCAACTCGCTGTTGGCGCTCGTCAAGCTGGAAATTTATGGGAGCAGCAGAGTGTCCTGTTCTACGAGGTGGAAGCGTTGTTGGCCCGTCTTTTGCAGAGCATCAATTTGTGTAGATTTCAGCGTTGATAATAGATTTTTTACTTTGTAGGTGGAGGTACGGAGACAGAATGAATTCTGTTCCGCATCCACAACTTTATTTTGCCTTTGATTACAATAAATGCAATATGTAGGTACAATAATTTGAATTTTTGAGTTTAACATAGCATGGGGTGAGTTTTTGGGGCTTGGACATAGTTAGTTAGTATTAATTTTAAGTTAGTATTTTGTAGGCAAGGATTTCAGACATTGACATGATTGGTAACATTATCAGCTTGCATGTTTGTTTACATTTTTAAAATGAAATTATTTTGCAATAAAATTTAAAATTTTAGACTAACATTGTTTTATTTGTTTCTTTTCAGGTACCCCCATCAGAAGGACAGGAGCACCGCGTCGCAGAGAGCCTCAGGAGTCATCACAGGTAAGTTTTGTTGCATTTTGGCGGTGGTCTGTTGCGGCCGCTGGAAGTGGGCAACTTGCAACAAGTTGCAGGTGATTTATTCTCAGCTGCGTCATCCCACGCAGCCGTCGTTTGGTGAAGATCCGATTATATCGTCAATGGCAGCTTTATGCAATTGTTTAGTGAGTTTGTTTGTATTGCGAAGAGTTGTCCAGCGCAGCCGTCATTGCGTTTTTATTGAGCTGCTGGCATTATGGTCGTGGAGTTCGTCTCGTGGCAGAGAAGTCGTCTGTGGGGATTGTAGTTCGGACAATCACCGAAGGAAGCCAGGTGCGTCGCGTCTTGTGGCCATAGCTTCAGGATTGGTTGCTTGGGGCCGCCGATTCGAGATTTGTTGCAGAGAGCCGCCGCAACGAGATTGCCATGGAAATGGATGTAAAAATAGAAATTGGTAAGTATAATATTTGTTATTTGATGATTGCATTAATTTTTGTTGTTTCAGGTACATTGAGTGGAATTTAATTTAAGGTAAGTATTATAATTGTGTATATTTGTTTATATAACTGCGTTTGTTATTGTTTTTCAGGTACTTATGGGGGAAGCTAGTCTGGGGTGAATATTGCATTGCGTTTATAATTGCGTTGATTTTTTGCTTTTCAGGTACGTTTTGTAGGGGCTAAATTGGAGGCCCTTGTCATTGTGTTATTGCGGCTGGAGTGCCGCGATTTTGGAGTCATCAAGTTTGCAATTAGATAAGTATTATATTATACATATATATTTCCAGTAATAGCTTGTGTTCCCTTGTTTCAATAGTTGGAGTCTTGGAAGCTGGAGCTGCATGCTTGACGTCAGCAGGATGGAGCCGTCTGTTATCGTCTGCTACTTTGTCTGTCCGGTTTGTTATTATTTATGTGTCCTTGAGTAGTTTTTGTATCGCGTTCTTATTTATTTTCTTTTCGTTGCAGGTTAGGAGAGAATTCGTCGAAGATACAGAACTGATGAGAATAATACAATTTAAGGACAAGTTTTTTCGGCATATTGATGTGGCAGCTGCGCCACGCAAATGATCCTTATTTATGCTTTGGCATCAGGAGAAGGAGACGGCATCATAAAATTGTCAACTTTTTGTGTTTAAAATCGCGAAAGTTGGCGATTTAGTTTTGCTTTTGCGGTGCCTGTCTCATGATTTACGTGCGCATAGTCGGCAGGGTGAGGTCGCATTTTTTGTATCTGCTGGTTTGCCTGTCAGGTTTGCAATTTTCTGTGTGTCCTTGAATAATTTTGTATTATATTCTTATTAATTTTCCTTTCCTTACAGATTATCAGGAAATCATTGAAAATACAGTAATGAGGAAATTTATACAATTTGGATAAGGATTTTAATTCTTTTTAATATGATGTCGGCTCCGGGATAGTGATCCTTTTTTGTGCAGTGGCATCAGGAGGTGGACACGGCGTCTTAGGATTATTAATTTTTTGTGTTTATAATCGCGAAAATAGGCGATTTCGTTTTGTTTTTGCGACGCTCGCCACCTCTTGTCAGTTGCTTTAGATGTGGAACAGCAGTTGGTTGTGGTCAAGTAGGTAAGTGCATTTGATTGTTTTGTTTAGTTTGTTTATGGTTAATTGTTTTATTTTTAGGTTTTAGCGTCAGCTCTTGTAGGCGCTCGTCGATCTGGATTTTGAGAGTAGCAGGAAGGATGGATTTTGCAGCTCCGCGCTGGGTGCCCTGGTCGAAGCGTAGGCAGCTTTTGTGGCCCTTCTTTTGCAGCGCTGCATTGCAGGTAGATTGCATCGGTGATGAGGGATACTGTCAGGGACCGTGTGGCGAGAAAGTTCAGGTAAGTGACGTTGTGCATGAATTGCTGCAGCGAGTCGCCTTTTATTCATCATGTTTCTGCCACGCTAATCCTTTTTATATCGATCTACCGATTTTTCTTTTATGTCCTGGTTGATTTTCTCCTCATCGTTTCTTCACGATCAGCTGGAGTGCGTTGTCTTGGGCTTGTTCATCCGGGTGCGTTGAGGTGAGAGCATTGTTTATATTTTATTGCTGTTATTTACTTGTATTTGTATTCCAGGAAAATTAAGCTGAGTCGAGGAAGGTGGTGACCGTGCACGAGTTTGGGAGCTGACTGGAGTGCGCTTTTCCATCGGATATAGATATCGTTAATATATTTATAAATAGATGTAGATTTAATTGGATGTGTCCATGTCCAGATTATTGTTTCTTCCTTGTATGATTAAGGCCATTAAAATGTCAATTTTCTTCTCTAAGTTGTCGACTCTGTTAGCTAGGTTTGTTGTGTGGTCGTCCGAGAAGCCTTTTTGTATGTATGGATTGGAGTTTCTTGGCGATGGTGTGGCTACATCAATAGCTCTTGGTTTGAAACTAGCTCTGGCAGCTCTGCTGGTGGTCGGAGGGCTGTCATTGCTAGCTTGCATGGGATTTGAGTTACCTTTTTCAGGTTCCTGGTCATTTTCTTCACTCCTTTGTTTCGGAGCATGTCCTGGTAATTTTCCAGATGTCTTTGCGCTGGATTGCTTGTCCTGGATACCAGTCTTAGCTTTGCGTTGTGTTTTGAGGTTGTCCTACCCTTTTTGGGTATCTTGTTAATATTTCGGCGCCATTTATTCAGCCGGGTTTGAATGGCAGTGTCGTGGGAAGAAAAACGTGGCCTTCTGTCGTTCGTATTTTGACGGAAGGGATTTAATACCGACTTTCTGGCAGCCTCCTGGCGGGCTTCAGCGATTGATCTGCTCAGGATTGCTGAGCTATGTGGTAGCCGAGGGGTGTTATTGCGTGGAGGAGGGCCCTGACGTCTATAAAAATTTTTAGTTGCGTCTTTAATTGTTTTTTTTTTTTATTATTATTTTCAACGACTGGTGGCGTTGTCATTTTATTGTCCTCTGATTTTTGCTTAAAAATATATAGTGACAATTTGTGGCAAATTACATTTTCGGATTTTTTGGCTGCAGATATGCATGCCATAGATTAAAGTAATAATTTATCATTAAAAATTGCGGGAGACATTTTGAAATTACTTGGCGGCTGTCTTGCGCGCCATGGTTCTAGTGTGGAATTTAAATTTAAATATTACATTAGGATATAGCATATGGAATAGAAGTAGTTATGGTAAGTAAATTTTAATAATTGTTTAACAATGATGAGTCTCTAACTGGTGGCGGTGAATTACATTAATTTATAATTTAAATTTGAAGGAGAACATTTTTGAAATATTTGTCGGTAGTTTTATGCGCGCCATGTTTTTGAAATATTTGTCGGTAGTTTTTGCGCGCCATGTTTTTTGAAATATTTGGCGGCAGTTTTTTGCGCGCCATGGTTCTAAAGTGGTATTTAAGTTTGAATATTACGTTACTTAGGAAATAGCTTATGGAATAGGAGAAAATAGTTAAGGTAAGTAATTTTAAGATAAAGTTTAACGATGATTTGGTATCCAGCGATGAGACTATAACAGAAGGCAGCGAGGATGAGCAGTTGCTGTCGTCAGATGATATGGATAGAACCGATGCCCATCCTCCGCTTTGGTTCACGTTCTGGCCGTCCATTAGTTGTTGTTGTTGCTGCTGGCTTCACTTGTAGTTACTATTACGCGCGCGCCTCTGTCGGTTTTATGATCTCAACTGACTTGCAAATTTGGGCTAGGCGCGAAGGCAGGCTTTTTCGATAGTCAGAAGGCGCGGCGGGATATCGATATGCTACCAATTTAATTTGTCGTCAGCCTATCGACTATCGGGCAGAAATACTGGAAATGTTCAGGTTAGTATTTTCGGAATTCCAGTATTTTTCACCGCGCATGTCAGTGTCAATGGCATATGCAGGCAAGGGTCTCACTTCAAGCGGAAACGAGGCAGAAAAATTGTGTATGTATTTCTTATTGTAATATTTAATTTTTCTGCGCATTGCCCAATAGTAAAACCTGTTTCTGCTTTCAGTGGTGCTGATAACGTAGATGCTGCGGAGATGTCGGTGTGCTGCAATCATCGGTCGGCGTGGCCCGTCGACTTTGGTGCACGCACAACCTTTTGAGGAAAAAGTGAGCCGCAGTCAGCGTCATCTATAGGCTTCAGTTTGTCTGTGTGTATACGTGAGTACAGTCTGTGTGATGTTCCAATTTGAGCCGAGTCTCATGTTTGTATCTTTTTGAAAATTGCAGGTCCATTTCAACTGAGCAAGAAATTGCCATTAGGAGACTGCAGACAAACATTTCCTGCTGCTGCCGCCACTGTTGCTGACGTCTATAACTGCGCATACATAGTCCGCTGCCGTTGCTGCTATCCTGGCGCAGGTCCGGTGGGCAGAACAGGGCCGATTCCATCTTGTGGCCGTCCACCGGGCAGATAATCGTCATAATCTCCATCGCGCAGGCCATGTGACTGGCCAACGACCTGGCGAGAAATACGGGCTCCGGAAAGTGCCAATTGGATTGTTCCGTGAGGTCATTTCCTGCTACTGCTGCCGCTGTTGTTGTTGTTGCTGCTGCTGGTGAGTGTGTCGCCGCCTAGTTTATTTCGATATAACCGATGCTTCAATTTTTCAGGGTGAAATCAGCCGCCAATTTAGGTGTACGAAGAAAAGCCAGGGCCAACATGAGTCGAGTCCTGGAATGCATGCAATTTTTTTTTTTTTTTTAATCATTTTCAACGTCTGGTGACGTTGTCATTTTATTGTCCTCTGATTTTTGCTTAAAATATATAGTGACAATTTGTGGCAAATTACATTTTCGGATTTTTTGGCTGCAGATATGCATGCCATAGATTAAAGTAAAAATTTATCATTAAAAATTGCGGGAGACATTTTTGAAATTACTTGCGGCTGTTTTGCGCGCCATGGTTCTAGTGTGGAATTTAAATTGAATATTACTTA